>NW_019154093.1:16199240-16297516 GCF_002288905.1 Enhydra lutris kenyoni
CTCTCTCTCTCTCTCTCTGCTTGCCTCTCTGCCTACTTGTGATCTCTGTCTGTCAAATAAATAAATAAAATCTTAAAAAAAAAAAAGAATAAAATACACCTTTATACCTTTCTCCATTTTCATATAATCCTAAAAAAAAAACCCTACATATTTACATCTTTATTTTATAAAAGATATTATACACATTTCTTTATAACTTGCTTGTCTTAATCTACAACCTCTCAGATATCCTTCTAGGTCAAAATATACAGATTTAACTCATTCTCTTGAGGTTGCATAATATTCCACAATATAAGTACATTACGTTCTATATCCATGCCCACTATTGATGGACATTCAGGGTATTTCCAATTTTTCCCATTAAAAACAACATGCTTTTCATGTTGATACTTTCATTTCTACAGAACAGATTACCAGAAGAGGAATCTGACCAATTATTATTGCCAAACTTTCCAAAATGGCTATAGCAATCACATTTTCACCAATACTGAACCTAACTCATGAATCTTAACATTTTTCTAAATTTTTTAAATTATTAACATTTTTAATTTTTTAAAATTATTAACATATAATGTATTATTTGTTTCAGGGGTACAGCTCTGTAATTCATCAGTCTTATACAACATACAGCGCTCACCACAACACATACCCTCTCCAATGTCCATCAGCCACCTCATCTCCCCATCACCCTCTCCTCTAGGAACCCTCAGTTTGTTTCCTAAGATTAAGAGTGTCTTATGGTATATCTCTCTGGTTTCCTCTTGTTTTTTTTTCCTGTCTTCACCTATGATCCTCTGTCTTGTTTCTTAAACTCCTCATATCACCGAGCTCATATGATAATTGTCTTTCTCTGACTGACTTATTTCACTTAGCATAATACCCTCTAGTTCCATCCACGTCATTGCAAATGGCAAGATTTCATTTTTTTTGATGGCTGCATAATATTTCATTGTATATGTATATATACAAGGTCTTCTTTATCCATCCGTTAATGGACATCTGAACTCTTTCCATAGTTTGGCTATTGTGGACATTGCTACTATAAATATTGGGGTGCAGGTGCCCCTTAGGATCACTACATTTGTATTTCTGAGGTAAATACCCAGTAGTACTGCAATTGCTGGGTCGTAGGGTGTAACAGTTTTCTTATAATTTATGCCCACTTGCAATGCAGCAAAAATGGTCCTAAGAAGGAAGTATATAGCAATACAGGCCTACCTCAAGAAGAAAAATCTCGGGGCGCCTGGGTGGATCAGTGGGCTAAAGCCTCTGCCTTCGGCTCAGGTCATGATCTCAGGGTCCTGGGATAAGGCTCTCTGCTCGGCAGAGAGCCTGCTTCCCCCTTTCCCTCTGCCTGACTCTCTGCCTACTTGTGATCTCTGTCAAATAAATAAATAAAATCTTTAAAAAAAAAAAAAAAAAGAAGAAAAATCTCAAATAAACAACCTAAACTTACACCCAAAAGAGCAATAAACAATGCCTAAAGCTAGCAGAAGGAAGTAAACAATAAAGATTAGAACAGAAATAAATAATATAGAAACTAAAAAAACAACAGATCAATGAAACCAGGAACAGGTTCTTTGAAAAAATTAACAATATTGATGAACCCCCTAGCCAGATATATCAAAAAAGAAAAGAGAAAGGGCCCAAATAAATAAAATTACAAATAAGACAGGGGAAATAATTAACACCACAGACATACAAATAATTGTAAGAGAATATTATGAAAAACTATATGCTAACAAATTAGACAACCTAGAAGAAATGGATAAATTCCTAGAAACATATAAATTACCAAAATTCAAACAGGAAAAAACAGAAAACATAAACAAACCAATAACCAGCAAAGAAACTGAATCAGTAATCAAAGAACACCCAACAAGCGAAAGTCCAGGACTAGATGACTTCACAGCTTCACGGGTAAATTCTACCAAACGTTTAAAAGGAGTTACTACCTATTCTTCTCAAACTATTTCAAAAAATAGAAAAGGAAGGAAAACTTCCAAATTCCTTCTCTGAGGCCAGCAGTACCCAAAACCAGATAAAGGCACCACTAAAGAAGAGAACTATCAGCAAATATCACTGATAAACACAGATGCAAAAATTCTCCACAAAATATTAGCAAACTAAATCCAACAATACTTTAAAAAATTCATTCACCATGATCAAGTGGAATTTATTCCTAGGTTGCAAGGGTGGTTCGATATTCACAAATCAATGTGATACATATATCACATTAATAAAAGAAAGGATAAGTCAACTATATGATCATTTCATTAGATGCAGAAAAAGCACTGACAAAGTACAGCATCCCTTCATGATAAAACCTTCAACAAAGCGGGTTTTGAGGGAACATAACCTCAACATGATAAAGGCCATATATGAAAAACCCACAGTGAATATCATTCTCAATGGGGAAAAACTGAGAGCTTTTCCTTCATAGTCAGGAACAAGACTGAGATGTCTATTCTCACCACTTTTATTCAATGAAGTACTAGAAGTCCTAGCCATAGCACTCAGAAAGCAAAAAGAAATAAAAGGCATCCAAATTGGCGAGGAAGAAGTAAAACTTTCACTAGTGCAGTTGACATGATACTCTCTATAGAAAATCTGAAAGACTCCACCAAAAAACTGCTACAACTAATAAATGAATTCTATAAAGTTGCAGGATACAAAATCAATGTACAGAAATTTGCATTTCTATACACCAATAATGAAGCAGAAAAAAGAGAAATTAAGGAATAAATATAATTTACAATAGCACCAAAAACAATAAAATACTTAACCAAAAAGATGAAAGATCTGGGGCGCCTGGGTGGGTCAGTGGGTTAGGCCGCTGCCTTCAGCTCAGGTCATGATCTCAGGGTCCTGGGATCGAGTCCCGCATTGGGCTCTCTGCTCTGCAGGGAGCCTGCTTCTTCCTCTCTCTCTGCCTGCCTCTCTGCCTACTTGTGATCTCTGTCTGTCAAATAAATAAATAAAATCTTTAAAAAAAAAAAAAGATGAAAGATCTATACTCAGAAAACTATAAGACAATCATGTAAGAAACTGAAGATGACACAAGAAAATGGAAAGACATTCCATGCTCCTAGATTGAAAGGACAGATACTGTTAAAATGTCTCTACTACCCACAGCAATCTATACATTCAGTGTAATCCCTGTCAAAATACCAACAGCATTTCTCACAGAACTGGAACAAACAATTCTAAAGTTTGTATGGAAGCACAAAAGACTCCAAATAGCCAAAGCAACCCGGAAAAAGAAAAGCAAAGCTGGAGGCATCACAATTCTGGACTTGAAGTTATATTACAAAGCTATAGAGATCAAAACAGTATGGTACTGGCACAAAAACAGACACAGAATAATGGAACAGAATAGAAAACCTAGAAATGAACACACAACTATATGGTCAGTTAATCTTCAACAAAGCAGGAAAGAATATCCCATGGGAAAAGGACAGTCGTTTCAACAAATGGTTGGGAAAACTGGACAGCAACATGCAAGATGATTAGACTGGATCACTTACGCCATACACAAAAATAAATTCAAAATGGATTAAAGACCTCAGTGTGAGACCTGAAACCATAAAAATCCTAGAGGAGAACACACGCAGTTAACTTCTTTGCCATCAGCCGTAGCAACTTCTTTCTAGGCATGTCTCCGAGGCAAGGGAACCAAAAGCAAAAAATAAACTATTGGGACTATAGCAAAATAAAAAGCTTCTGCACAAATATAAATAGCTTCACAAAATGAAAAGCTTCAATAAAATACGAAGGAAACAACAACACTAAAAGGCAACCTACTGAATGGGAGAAGATATTTGCAAATGACACATCTGGAAAAGCATTCATATCTAAAATATCAAACAATCCAATCAAAAAGCAGGCAGAAGAACAGACATTTCTCCAAGGAAGATATCCAGATGGCCAACAGACACATGGAAAGATGTTCAGTATCACCGATCATCTGGGAAATGCAAATCAAAACCATGATGAGATATCACCTCACACCTGTCAGAATGGCTAAAATCAACAACACAAGAAATAACAGGTGTTGGTGAGAATGTGGAGAAAAGGGAACCCTTCTGCACTGTTGGTGGGAATGCAAACTGGTGCAACCAGTGTGAAAAACAATACAGGGGTCCCTCAAAAACTTAAAAATTGAACTACCCTTCAATCCAACAATTGCAGTGTTAGGTATTTACCCGAACAATACAAAAATACTAATTCAAAGGGATTCATGCTTCTTGATGTTTACAGCAGACTTAACTGTATTAACAAAATTATGGAATCAGCCCAAGTGTCCACCAACTGATGAATGGATGAAGATGTGGTATATATATACAATGGAATATTATTCAGCCATAGGAAAGAATGAAATCTTGCCATTTGCAACAATATGGATGGAGCTAGAGAGTATTATGCTAAGTAAGTCAAAGACAAATATGATTTGACTCATATGTGGAATTTAAGAAACAAAACAAATGAGCATAGGGGGAAGAAGAGAGAAAGGCAAACCAAGAAACAGACTCTTAACTATAGAGAACAAATTGATGGGTACCAGAAGGGAGTTGGGTTGGGGGAGGGGGGATGGGTTAAGGTGATGGGGATTAAGGAATACACTACTGTGATGAGCACTGGGTGATACATGAAACTACTGAACCACTATATTGTATACCTGAAATGAATATTACACTGTGTATGAACTGTAATTTAAATAAAAACTTTTAAAAAGAAGAACACACAAAATAAAGTTTATGTCCACTTGCTTTTAAAAAGCTGTTTAAATAAGATGAAGCATATTAAATATCTGGAATTTTTTTCTTAGACAACTCTATCCCCAATGTGAGGCTCGAACTTATGACCCCAAGATCAAGAGTCTCATGCTCTACCAACTGAGCCAGCCAGGTGCCCCACTTCTGGAAATTTAAATTGACCTTGGCAACTAGTACCCTGGGAGTAGTCAAGGACCCACTGCAATCTCTCCCACACCTTTAGGAACTTAATAGTATCTGATTTACTACCATCTGCTCTAGGCTTCAACCCTAGAAGCAGTAAAAGCTGTTCTCTTTTCCTTCCCCAATAAAGTCTAGGAGAAAAACAACTCCTCCAAAAGGAGAAAACATTTTCCATTTCACCTCTGCCTCATTTGGATCTAAGAAGCCACATAACCCAAACCCATTATTCTTTCTTAAATTGTGTCTATTGGTTTACAGCACCACCATCTCCTATGCCAGAAAACTAAATGTCATCCTAGATTCTCTCATTTTTCTCAGGATAGTCTCTAAGTTCCATCAATTCTACTTTTTAGACAATTCTATTTATTCTCACTGCTACTACCTTATATTAGGCTTTGGGGTGGGAAATCTCTTTTTTTAATTAGAAAACGAAATAAAAATACAATCTCCAGTTACAAATATTATGTGGGTGTGGATGCAGAACTAGGGATCACTAGTTAATCGTAGTTAATAGTGGGGTACCTGCGTGGCTCAGTTGGTTAAGAGTCTGCGTTTGGCTCAGGTCATGATCCCAAGGGTCCTGGGACTGAGCCCCATGTCAGGCGCCCTGCTTGGCGAGGAGTCTGCTTCTCTCTCTCCCTCTGCACCACCCCACTCTACTCCCACTTGTGCTCTCTCTCAAAAAAAATAAAAAAATAAAAGAGTGGCTAGTACAATACAGTGGAAATCTCCATGAGTCCATATGAAAATGAACTCTACACCAAGTCTCCATCTCCCCGCTTCTTCCATATTTTTCTTTTTTACCTTGGGCTTTCATAACATCTTCCATCTGTTCTGAAATAACATCCTATAACCAGTTTCACTTCTTTAATCTCACTCCCCTCTGATCCATTTATCACTTTGCTGCTAATATATTCTTTTTCTTACTTGAAACCAGTCAATGGCTCCCCAACCTGTAGGGTAGCTTTCAGGGATCTTCAGGATTTGGCCCTCACCTATCTTTCCAGATTCATCTGCCACCACTTCTCCCCTCATACATCATGTTTCAACAAAACTGAATTACTTACAGTTCCCAAAATATACCAAGGTGTTTTAACAGTCCTATGCATTTATCCAGGCTGTTAAGTCTCCACTACCCCACCAGTAAACCAATCATTCCCTCTTCTATTTCCATATTTTTCTATTAGGACAGTTAAAACATTCACTCAACCCACACTTACTGAGCACCTCTATGTGCCACAGAAAAGTGCTAAGTACTGGAAACCCAGCAGGAAATTATAGCCCTTATCCTGATGGAATTTATAATCTAATGAGGACCAAAGACACTAACCAACTGATAATAAACGTGGTTAAGGATTACAAAGGAAGTAATGAAGTATATAATGGAAATGTGTATTAGATGGAAGCCAGGAGAAAGGAGTTATAAAGAGAAATACTACACGCATTTGTTTACATGTATTCACCACAATCTGAGCTTCTTAAAGACAGGAATTATGCCATCTTTATATCAATAGCCAGGACAGTAAATAGTAATGTATAGTAATGTGCACTGACTGTTTACAAAGATGGCTGCCCTATTAATTCTTGAGCTAATCACTGAGGACAGGTGAATGCAAAAATCTTAATGACCAGGCCAGGGTCTTGTGCCCACCATTAAAGCCAGTGGGTTAAATCAACGCTACCCAAGCCACATTGATTACAAATGGGAAATGAGTGGTTAAGAAAACAATAGGACGCTGTTACCCAAGAAAGAGGGCAGGAGAGCTGGGTAGATTAAAAATAGCAGTCCTCGGGACGCCTGGGTGGCTCAGTTGGTTAAGCGGCTGCCTTCAGCTCAGGTCATGATCCCAGTGTCCTGGAATCGAGTCCCACATCGGGCTCCTTGCTCAGCGGGGAGCTTGCTTCTCCCTCTGCCTCTGCCTACCACTCTGTCTGCCTGTGCTCATGCTCGCTCGCTCGCTCTCTCTAATAAATAAATAAAATCTTAAAAAAAAAATAGCAGTCCTCTCCTTAGTGGACATTGTAATTATTTCCTCAGAACATATCTTGTTCCAGGGCACCTGGGTACCTGAGTTGGTTAAGCATCCAACTCTTGATTTCAGCTCAGGTCATGATCTCAGGGTTGCGAGATCAAGCCCCGTATCAGGCTCTGTGCTCAGCAAGGAGTCTGCTTGAGATTCTTTCTCTCTCTCCTTCTGCCCCTTCCCACGCTTCTGCTTGCTCTTTCTCTCTCTCTCAAATAAATACATAAATCTGGGTGGTTTTTTTTAAGAAGTGTCTTGTTCCTTCCACACACTGGTAAGGTATTTGTGTGGGACTGACCCTTTCCCCAGCTCCAGGAGTAGGCTCTGATTTGACACAGCTGTGGTTCTCAAAGTGTTCGCAGACCAGCAAATCAAGAACATCTGGAAACCTGTTTCAACTACAAATTCTTAGAACCCAGCCCCAAACCTACTAAAATCAGAAATCTGGGGGTTGGGTTTGGCATCTCTGTTTTAACAAGTCCTCCAGGTGGTTATGATACATGCTCAAGTTTAAGAGCCACTGGTCTAGACAGAAAGCTGTAATTAATAGCTCAGATTTTAAGAGTGATCCTTTGGAACCTGGAACAGTCTAATGTCAAGCTCAGGATTTCTGTGTTTTATTTGTGGGAAGCATCCTTTTTCTCCCCCAGATATTAGGAAACATGTAATCTCAGAAGCCAAAGGCAGTTATCTTGTACTACACCAAGGAAGCCTGCCTGAGAAAGAAACTGATAGGAGAGTGAAGAGAAATGCAGAAAAATAGGGCCAAAGCCTGATAGTCCTGATCAAACTATGTCAGGGGCCCTTATTCCCTCTGGACGTCTCAATTATATGAAACTATAAATTCTCTTTGTTTAAACTAATTTCAGTTGGACTTTTTGTCATGGAAACTAAAAGTATACTAATAGCCACTATATCAAGTTACACATCTATCGCTAAACACCACAGGGAAAGTATACTGGGAAATACTATCTAGTCAACTGTCTACCCTCTCTAAATTAGAGTTGCCAGATTTAGCAAATAAAAATATAGGACAGCCAGTTAAATTTGAACTTCAGATTAACAATTTTTCAGTATTAGTACATCACAAATATTGCATGGGACATTGCATGTATTTTATCCAGCAACTCTATTCTAAATGCCCATGGTTGATCCCTAGTAATCAAAAGAGAGGTCTGGGTCAGTGTTACGGTTTATGACTAGTAGGAGAAAAAACTAAACCCAAGTCCAGAACTAATGTCCTGCAATGGTCTACACCACCTGATAATGCTTTTAAAGCTAAGTAGACTTCTTTCTAAAAGACAAAACATACTATATCCTCTACAGCAGCTAAGTGTGACAAAACCAAAAACGTTGTTGTGTGAGCATTCATAACTTCCTTTCTTTACTCCCTTGGTTCCTGACCCTTATTATACAAATCAGAGCAATGACTCAGGAAAAGGAGAGAGTTTAAAGAGAGACGGATAACCTAAAAAAATAAAATAGAGACGGATATTCCTAGAAAAGGAAAAATAAATTTGAGAAAGAGAGGAAAAGACAAAAAGAATGAGACCATTCAAATTATTATGAATTTGCAAGTTTTGAAAAAGAAAAGGAAGTTTGGGATTAACCATGCAAAGACACTGATCACAAATGGAAAAATCAGATTTTAAGTAGTATTACAGTATGGTATGAATATTATCCCCTTTGGCATTTTTGAGAGGCTGGAATAAAGATTTAAATTACTTTTCAACCTAACTGAAAATGTTAGGCTGGTGCTTCCTCTGAATGGAAGAGATAAGATATATCACAAAGCATCTCAGGTCAATAATAATGAAAATAATAATAAAACAACAGATACCTGCTCTAAGGGTCTTACATGTACTAATTCTCACAACAGCCCTACAACAGGGTTCATATTCTTCTCCCTGTTATACATTAGGAAACTGTCAGGGTCACAAACTATAAACAGACAGGGCTAGAATTGGAAATCCAAGCAATCTGAGTCTAGAGCTCCTAAACAGTGAGCAACACTTCCCTATTTTACAGCATTCTCTATACTCAAGCATTTAAGCATTACATTAATAATCAAAATCACATAAATTATTCTAAACTTTAGCATATTTTAATTATTCTAAACTTTAGCATACAAAATAAAATGAAAGATGTATGGCATGACTTTAATTCTCTTTAATTTCTTCTCCCCTTGGGTTACCAGCCTGGCTAAGTTAGTAGAGAGTGCAACTCTTGATCTCGGGGTTGTGAGTTCGAGCCCCACCCCCTCAGGTGTAGAGAAAACTTAAAAATAAAATCCTTAAAAAAATTTCTTGGGGTGCTTAGGTGGCTCAGTCGTTAAGCGTCTGCCTTTGGCTCAGGTTGGGACCCCAGGGTCCTAGGATTGAGACCCACATCGGGCTCCCTGTTCAGCTTCTTCTGCTTCTCCCTCTCCCACTACCTCTGCTTGTGTTCCCTCTCTCTCACTCTGTCAATTAATAAAATCTTTATTTTTTTTTAAATTTCTTATTAAAGATTTTATTTATTTGACAGAGAGAGAGGTCACAAGTAGGCAGAGAGGCAGGCAGAGAGAGGCTCCCTGCCAAGCAGAGAGCCCCATGTGGGGCCTGATCCCAGGACTCCGAGATCACGACCTGAGCTGAAGGGAGAGGCTTTAACCCACTGAGCCACCTAGGCGCCCCAAGAAATAAAATCTTAAAAAAAAAAAAAACTCTTCTCCCCTTCGGAGCCCACCATAGAAGCTAAGAACCTTAAGATAACTTCTTTCCAAAGCTACTTTTGAAAGTAAATTATAGTGCACTCCAGATTTATACAGTAGTGTTCATAAAAGTAACTCATGACTAGGTCTTCATTAAGTAAACACAGATTATGCTGCTTTGTACCCAGATGTCATAGATTAGAAATCTTAACACTTTAAAAAAGAGAAAAATGGGGCACCTGTGTGGCTCAGTCAGTTAAGCATCCAACTACTGATTTCAGCTCAGGTCACTGCCTTGGGTTCCTGCAATCTAGCCCTGTGTTGGGCTCTTTGGGGAGTCTGCTTAAGATTCTCTCTCCCTCTCCCTCTGTCCCTCCCCCAAGCACACTCTCTAGTAAATCTTAAAGAGAAAAATACATCTAAAAATATAAAAATGGGGCACCTGGGTGGCTCAGTGGGTTAAGCCTCTAATCTCAGGGTCCTGGGATCGAGCCCCACATCTCTGCTGAGCAGAGAGCCTGCTTATCCCTTTCTGCCTGCCTCTCTGCCTACTTGCGATCTCTCTCCCTCTCTGTCAAATAAATAAAATCCTTAAAAAAAAAAAAATATATATATATATATATAGGGGCACCTGGGTGGCTCAGTGGGTTAATGCCTCTGCCTTCGGCTCAGGTCATGATCCCAGGGTCCTGGGATCGAGTCCCGCATCGGGCTCTCTGCTCAGCAGGGAGCCTGCTTCCCCCTCTCTCTCTGCCTGCCTCTCTGCCTACTTGTGATCTTTCTGTCAAATAAATAAATAAAATCTTTTTAAAAATAAATAAATAAAAATAAATGGTTCAGCATTATTTTAAAAGTTAAATCTTTTTTTTAAATCTTTTAATTATTAAAGCTTATAAAGAAACATGAAGCTAAGAAATTATAAAATAGTTATTATATAATAATAATATTCAGAATCCAACCACTTTTCTCTACCTTTGGAGCTTCCACCCTTGTCCAAGACACCATCATCCCTCAGCTTGTTTACTGCAATAGCCTCCTAACCATTTTCTCCACTTCCACCTTTTCCTATCCTTCCCCAGCAGCCCAAATGATAATTTTAAGCCAGGGATCATAATATGTCATTGTTTAATATTCTTGGATGGCATCTCATCTTAGTCGAGTTTTAAAAGCCAAGTTCTTACAATGTCCTATATGGTCTTCCCTATCATCCACAATACTTGTTTACATTTTTTAAAAATAAATATCATATTTTTAAAATTTTAATGTAAGTAATCTCTACACCCAACAAGGGCTTGAACTCATGATCCCAAGATCAAGAGTCATATGCTTGTCTGACTGAGTCAGCCAGGGGCCCCTACTTATCTTTATTACTTTCGCCTTATTCCACTCCAGCTAACCTGGCCTCCCAGATAATCCCTGAACATAAGACAGAGATGCTCCTGCCTCATAGTAAGCCATCTGGTATTCCCTCCACCCGGCACATTGGCCCACCCCCACACTTCTCGAAGATCTATGCCTTGCTCCCTCATTTCCTTTAAATCAGGCCCTCACTGTCTTCCTATTTAAAATAGTAATCCTTGGGCTCCTGGGTGGCTCAGTCGTTAAGCATCTGCCTTCCGCTCAGGTCATGATCCTGGGATCCTCAGACGGAGCCCCACATCAGGATCCCTCCTCAGCGGGAAGCCTGCTTCTCCCTCTCCCACTCCCCCTGCTTACGTTCCCTCTCTCACTGTGTCTCTTGTCAAATAAAAAAAATCTTAAAAAAAAAAATAGTACTCCTTATGTTGTTGATTTTAGCCATTCTGACAGGTGTGAGGTGATATCTCATCATGGTTTTGATTTGCATTTCCTGGAGTATCAGTGATACTGAACATCTTTCCATGTGTCTGTTGGCCATCTGGATATCTTCCTTGGAGAAATGTCTGTTCTTCTGCCTGCTTTTTGATTGGATTGTTTGATATTTTAGATATGAATGCTTTTCCAGATGTGTCATTTGCAAATATCTTCTCCCATTCAGTAGGTTGCCTTTTAGTGTTGTTGTTTCCTTCGTATTTTATTGAAGCTTTTCATTTTGTGAAGCTATTTATATTTGTGCAGAAGCTTTTTATTTTGCTATAGTCCCAATAGTTTATTTTTTGCTTTTGGTTCCCTTGCCTCGGAGACATGCCTAGAAAGAAGTTGCTACGGCTGATGGCAAAGAAGTTAACGGCGTGTGTTCTCCTCTAGGATTTTTATGGTTTCAGGTCTCACACTGAGGTCTTTAATTCATTTTGAATTTATTTTTGTGTATGGCGTAAGTGATCCAGTCTAATCATCTTGCATGTTGCTGTCCAGTTTTCCCAACCATTTGTTGAACAGACTGTCCTTTTCCCATGGGATATTCTTTCCTGCTTTGTTGAAGATTAACTGACCTATAGTTGTGGGTTCATTTCTAGGTTTTCTTTTTTTTTTTTAATTTATTTATTTGAGAGACAGAGAGAGAGCATGAGAGGGGAGGTCAGAGGGAGAAGCAGACTCCCCATGGAGCTGGGAGCCCGATGTGGGACTCGATCCCAGGACTCCAGGATCATGACCTGAGCCGAAGGCAGTTGCTTAACCAACTGAGCCACCCAGGCGCCCCCATTTCTAGGTTTTCTATTCTGTTCCATTACTCTGTGTGTCTGTTTTTGTGCCAGTACCATACTGTTTTGATCTTTATAGCTTTGTAATATAACTTCAAGTCCAGAATTGTGATGCCTCCAGCTTTGTTTTTCTTTTTCCATGTTGCTTTGGCTATTTGGGGTCTTTTGTGCTTCCATACAAACTTTAGAATTGTTTGTTCCAGTTCTGTGAAAAATGCTGTTGGTATTTTGACAGGGATTGCACAGAATGTATAGATTGCTGTGGGTAGTAGAAACATTTTAACAATATCTGTCCTTCTAATCCAGGAGCATGGAATGTCTTTCACTGAACACCACGGAAATACAAATCAAAACTAGGATGAGATATCACCTCACACCTGTCAGAATGGCTAAAATCAGGGCACCTGGGTGGCTCAATCGGCTAAGCATCTAGGTTCCTGGGATCAAGCCCCCATTGAGCTCCCTGATCAGTGGGGAGCCTGCTTGTCCTTCTCCCTCTTCCTCCATCTGCCACTTTACCTACTTGTGCTCCTTCTCTCTGTCAAATAAATAAATAAAATCTTAGAAAAAAAAAAAAGAATGGCTAAAATCAACAACACAACAAACAGCAGGTGTTGATGAGGATGTGGAGAAAGGGGAACCCTCTTGCACTTTTTTTTTTTTAAAGATTTTTATTTATTTATTTATTTGACAGAGAGAAATCACAAGTAGGCAGAGAGGCAGGCAGAGAGAGAGGAGGAAGCAGGCTCCCTGTTGAGCAGAAAGCCCGATGTGGGGCTTGAACCCAGGACCTGGGATCATGACCTGAGCCGAAGGCAGCGGCTTAACCCACTGAGCCACCCAGGCGCCCCCCCTCTTGCACTTTTAATGGGAAATGGGAATGCAAACTGGTACAGCCACTGTGGAAAAGAGTATGGAGTTTCCTCAAGAAGTTAAAAATAGAACTACCTTAAAATCCAGCAATTGCATGGTTACATATATACCCAAAGAATAGAAAGATACGGGACACCTGGGTGGCTCAGTTGGTTAAGCAGCTGCCTTCGGCTCAGGTCGTGATCCCAGCGTCCTGGGATCGAGTCCCGCATCGGGCTCCTTGCTCGGCAGGGAGCCTGCTTCTCCCTCTGCCTCTGCCCGCCACTCTGTCTGCCTGTGCTTGCTCTCTCTCTCTCTCTGACAAATAAATAAACAAAATCTTTAAAAAAAAAAAATAGAAGGATACTAAATCAAAGCAATACATACCACCGATTGTTTATAGCATCGTTATCTACAATAGCCAAATTATAGAATCAGCCCAAGTGTCCACCGATTGATGAATGGCTAAAGAAGATGTGATACACAAATACACACACACACACACACACACACACACACGATGGGCTGTCACTCAACCATAAAAAAAATAAAATCTTGCCATTTGCAACATGACGAAGCTAGAGTGTATTATGCTAAACAAAATAAGGCAGTCAGAGAAAGAAACACCATAAGATTTCATTCATGTGGGATTTAAGAAACAAAACAAACAAGCAAATGGATAAAAAAGAGAGCCAAACCAAGAAACAAACTCCTAACTATGGAGAACAAACTGATGGGTTACTAGTGGGGAGGTGGGCAGGAGCATGAGTTAAGTAGGTGATGGGGATTAAGGAGGACACTTGTGATGAGTGCCGAGTGTTGTATGGAAATGTTCAATCACCACTGTACACCTGAAACTAATATTACACTGTATGTTAACAAATTTAAATTAGAACTTTAAAAAAAGTAAAAATAGTGCCCCCAATCCTGTTCTCCAAAACAATTTATACACAAATTTTAAATTTTGATTCATGATTGAATTTACTTTTTCTTAAGTTTAAAAACAAAAACTATAAAGTATTTAAGATGACATAGCCACAAGCTCTGGATCTGAGAGAGAGTACAAGCACAGGGAGCAGCAGAGAGAGAGGAAGAAGCAGACTACCACTAAGCAGGGAGTCCCAGATGAGGCTTGATCCTAGGACTCTGGGATCATGACCTGAGCCAAAGGCAGCAGCTTAACCGACTGAGCCACCAAGGTGTCCCTAAATAGCATGTTATGATTTTTTTTTTTGTATGTTATGTTTCTTTAAAAAGATTTTATTTATTTGAGAGATTGAGTGGGGAGCCCAATTCAGGGCTTAATCCCAAGACCTGAGATAATGACCTGAGCCGAAGTCAGATACTTAACCAAGTGAGCTACCCAGGTACCCCATAAATTTATTTATTCTCTACTTTCTCCCCTCCCTTAAAACACTCCATGAATATATCAAGTTTTCCTGTTCTGTTCACTGTTATACCTAGAGCAGTGTCTGGCCATCAAATATTTGTTGAAAAACATGAATACATGAACAAAAACATTTATGGGCACTTAATATGTTCCAGGTACCATGTTAAGTGTTTTACAGTTACGAATTTACTAAATCCTCACAATAATCCCATTGAAGTAGGGACCATTATCAGCCCTAATTTTGGGGTGAAGAAACCAAAACACAGAAAATATAATTAAGTTGCCCAAGGACATAAACTAGAAAATGGCAAAGACACAATCTAAACTCAGGCACTCTGATTCTGAAGACATCTCTTAACTACCCCACTATACAATTTATACTGAAAAGTCAATACTTAGCTACACAGTACATTTTAACTGAAAGACATGACCTATAGGTTACTTTAAAGTAGTGTCCTAATTTTTAAGACTAGTCATTCAAATCATAATACATGCCACAGGTCTCAAGCTTATTACTTCATTTACTAAACTTTAGAATATGGAATTTATGGTTTGGCAAAATGCTCTCTCATACTCTTTAACTGATGCACTAACATACTCTATTCCCAATATCTGCAAGCCTCAAACAAGGAAACGGTCAACCAGAGAAATTAGCTTCCTCATCTTCTAGTAAGCAACTGACAAAAAGGCTTTTTTTTAATATATATTATTTGTTTTGGAGAGAGAAGAAACATGTGCAGAGGAAGGAGGAGAGGAAGAGAGAGAATCCTCAAGCAGACACTCCTGCTGAGCATGGCGCCCAATGTGGGACTCCATCCCAGGACCCCAAGATCATGACCCAAGCCAAAATCAAGCGTGACCACTTCACTAAGTGAGCTACCCAGGTTACCCAAAAAGGCCTGTCTTACATTAACTCTCAACACTATGTGACCCTGTGAATTCCCATTTAGAATAAGGAAACCTGTTTCCCACAACTAGATTACAGTTCTGAAAAAGGGAAAAAAATGCTAATTCTTTCTATTTACAAACACAAAGAACTCTGGAAGGCGGTATAGTTCTCCAAATTACTTTTCAGCCACTATTGATGATCTACCTAGCTAGCATTCATCCCCTCCATGTTCCTTCCTAACAGAATCCCTCCCCAATACAAGGCCTCAGGGGAAGTTATTACCATTCCCAAATTCAGGCACGGCCATGGTTAGTTCAAGGGTAGCCACTAGTGATTGAGGCAGGAATGAGTATAGGACTCAATTCTGGCCAAAAAGGTGTGAAAGAAGTCTGCTAGACGTTTTTAGAGGACATTTCTTCTCTCTGAAAAGATGCATAGGAAGAGAGATCTTTCTTCTTTTAGAAGTTCTTGTGTAGGTGTATAGAATTGTTGAATCACTATATTGTACACCTGAAACCAATATGATATTATATAGTATATACATAAATATATAGATAGATAGTATATAACTATACTTGAATAATTCTAAAAATTTCTAGTCAATTCTATATACAAAAAAAAAAAAAAAAAAGTTCTTCTGTACAGATAGGACACCTGGAATCACTATACCATTTGGCTACTAGCCTGTGGATGAAGCCAATTCCAAGAAGAGCAAAATTGAATCACAGAAAGAATAGATTTTACTGACATTGTTGAACTGATGTAATCAACCAACACCTGAAGCTGCTCATATGAAAAGACAAAATTTTTTACTTCTTAATCCATTTTAAATTAGATTTCTGATGCTTGTAGCTGACAATATACTATTTTTTTATGAAACGTCTCCCGGAACTAATCTCAAAAAGAGTCTGTGGTTGGCATGCCTGGCTGGCTCAGTTGTGGAGTATGCAACTCTTGATTTTGGGATTATGAGTTAGAGCCCCACATTGAGTGTAGAGATTATCTAAAAATATTCTTTAAAGAAAAAGAAAAAAAGGTTTGTGCTTAATTCCACAAATGCATATTAGAAATTCAATATGAATATTATACTGTCTTTGCGGAATAAGAAAGTTAAAAAGAATAGTACACACGAAAGAATAAACTCTAAAGTGGCATTTTCCAAGCACAAACAGTTCATTTCAATAAGCTGTTCTCCAAAACAATTTATACAGATTTTAAATTTTGATTCATGATTGAATTTACTTTTTCTTAAGTTTAAAAACAAAAACTATGAAGTATTTAAGATGACATAGCCACAAGTTCTGGATTTGTTGCCCTATACCCTTAAACAAGGGTAAACAATCTGTCCCACCAACAGAAGTCCAAGGTTGGAAAAGGTGGATGGTAGGACATCATGGTATTGACTTTAGCTTTGTGTTGCTTCTATTCACAGGACACAGGGCAATTTTTATATTGACAAGACACATGCAAAATGGCAAGATGTAGCAGGCTGGACCTAGCCTACTGCCTCTTTAATACTTAAAAAAAAAAAAAACCTATTACTTTATATTAATTTATAAATATTCACAAAGATCAACAAATATATCATATGTATCAGCAAACAATTTGGAAACTAAGCTTAGGAGGATACATGGCTGACCTTACCTTGTTATCCCAAATCAAGTCCCACACTTCATTTGGCACAGTGCTGTGTACAATTAGCCTAACAAACTTTTTAAAAAGTTTACTACTCACTTCTAATTCTTCAAAATTTCAAAAATAATTTTAATTCAAACTCAAAAACATTTTGCTAACAACATTAAGGATTGTACTTTTTCATTATTTCCCTTTTTAGAATAAATTATCTTGGAGTGCCTGGGTGGCTCAGTTGGTTAACCATCTGCCTTCACCTCAAGTCATGATCCCAGGGTCCTGGGACACAGCCCTGCATTGCTTTCCTTGGTCAGTAGGAAGCCTGCTTCTCCCTCATCCTCTGATGCTCCCCGGGTTTATTCGCTGTCAAATAAATAAAATCTTTTTTTTTTTTAAGAATTCATTCATTTATTTATTTATTTATTTATTTATCAGAGAGAGAGAGCGAGCGAGCAGGAGCGCACTAGCCCCAGGTGGGAAAGCAGTAGGCAAACTTAAAACTTAAGTCACAAAATGAAACTGGTTGGGTCCACAGGCCTAAGACTTTAACAAAATATTGGAGAACAGGGTATTTCAAGCAAAAAAAGAAAGAAATACATAGCTTGACCTCAAGAAACTGATCTTGTATTGGGGAGACAAATTATATTCACAAAATAATTAAATGTCATCAACATAACATGATTTTGTATCAAAACAATAGACCATAGTCCTAGATAATTGTGGGATTCAGTGCTATAATTTTTTTTAAAGATTTTATTTATTTACTTGACAGAGAGAGACAACAAGAGAAGGAACACAAGCAGTGGGAGTGGAAGAGGGAGAAGCAGACTTCCCGCAGAGCAGGGAGCCTGATGCGGGGCTCCATCGCAGGACTCTGGGATCATGACCTGAGCTGAAGGCAGACACTTAACTGACTGGGCCACCCAGACGCCCCTCAATTCTCTAATTTTTGGAGGAAGAAAAGAAAGAAAGGGGACCTGCAAAGGATCCAAATTTGAAGATGGGGGTGGGATGGGCATAATGCTTAATCTAACATAAGCAGCAGCATAAGCAAAAGGTTGGAGATGGAAATAAGAAAGGGTATGCAGTGGATACCAAGGAACTGGGCTAAAAGTAAAAATGAGAATGGGGCAGGCAGGGGGTGGGGTGAGGGGAAAACCTGGCAGGCTCAGTCAGTAAAGCAGGTGACTCTTAATCTCAGGGTTGTGAGTTTGAACCCCACACTGAGAGTAGAGTTTACTTTAAAAAAAAAAGAGAATAGAGGATTAATGATTAAGTTGGAAATGTAAATTGGTGCTACAGATCATGTATGCCTAGTTTAAGAATATGGCTTCTGCTTAAAAGAAATGGATAGCGCTGATTATTTCCTTATATTATTTCAAAAATTATTTCAAAATAACATTTGAGCAGGATTAACGTGGCTGAAGAATTCTGGATAAATTTATGGGGGAGGAGAAGAAGAAATTAGAAACCCAGCAACCAGTTAGGAGGTGCTTACTGGTTAAGAACCAGGGCATTAGCAAGACAGACCAGCTCTGCCACTTGCTAGCTGTGAGGCACTGAATAAGTTATTAAATACATCTAAGTCTCAGTTTCTTGTCTGTAAAGTGAGGTAATAATAGTGCCTATTTTATAAAGTTGTTGTGTGGCAAACAGTAATAGCACATGTAAAAACATTTAACATAGTGCTTGGTCTATACATTCAACAAATGTTAGTAACTATTACCTTCATTATGAATCATTTTAAATGTGTGCGATGAGGAACTAAACAAGGACAATAGAAACTAAAAAGAAAGGATACTTGGAGTGACATTTCCATAGACTCATGAGATGCTATAATTAGAAGAGACCCTAAAGAACTCTTCCAAAAACAAAATGACCCCAGTTTAAATGTCAGGGATGAAGGGGGGAAAAAATGGAGTAAGATAACTCAAAAGGTTTTCACTGCTCAAGAGTATTCCAAGAGGTAGACTTGGGATAACTACATGTTAACAATATGCTGTAAGATATAAGCTACACGGGTGCCTGGGTGGCTCAGTTGTTAAGCATCTGCCTTCTGCTTGGGTCACGATCCCAGAGTCCTGGGATTGAGCCCAGTGTAGGACTCCCTGTCCCCACTGCACGCCCGCCCCCCACCAGGCTCCCTGCTCAAAGAAGATAAAAGCTACAATTGGGGCACCTGGCTGGCTCATTCAGAGAAGCATGTGACTCTTGATCTTAGAGACGGGAGTTCAAGCCCCATGTTGGATATAGAGATTACTAAAAAAATAAACTCAAAAAAAAAAAAAAAAGATATAAGCTACAATGAATTGGGTCCATACCATGTACCAAAGACTGTGTTAGATATTGATGCAGTACATCTAATCCCCAGAACAATTCTGAAAGGCAGAGTATTAAATCAATTTTATAAAAGAGCACTGCATCTTGCTTCTCTATGCAGAAAGAGGTTAAGTCCTAGCCATATAACCTTGGTAATGGTAAGAAGTAAAGTTAGGTTTGGAAGCCTTATCATGTTTCCAAAGCCTGTGTTCTTTCTACTTCACTCACACTGCATCCCCCTTTAATACCAATAAAATTGTATCACATAATTATACTTGTAGTTATTTTTCTACCTTCCTTCTTAAATAAACATATCCAATCTTTTCTATATTCTAAGAAAAATATAAAGGTATTCAGCATGAAAACAAGAAGAATGAATTTTAAAAGCATTATCAAATGGAGAATTATCATACTTCTTTTTTTTTTTAAAGATTTTTATTTATTTATTTGACAGAAAGAGATCACAAGTAGACAGAGA
This sequence comes from Enhydra lutris kenyoni, assembly GCF_002288905.1. Taxonomy (NCBI): domain Eukaryota; kingdom Metazoa; phylum Chordata; class Mammalia; order Carnivora; family Mustelidae; genus Enhydra; species Enhydra lutris. Next base: position 16,219,096 of record NW_019154093.1, read on the forward strand.
GGCAGGCAGAGAGAGAGAGAGAGAGAGAGGGAAGCAGGCTCTCCGCCGAGCAGAGAGCAAGATGCAGTGGGACTCGATCCCAGGACCCTGAGATCACGACCCGAGCCAAAGGCAGCGGCTCAACCCACTGAGCCACCCAGGCGCCCGAGAATTATCATACTTCTAATGAAATATAGCTGAGTATACTCTAAACTATAATACGTTAAATGAAAGCAATGACTAATCTTTTTCAATAAGAAAATGCAAACAAATTTGGCATGGCTTTTACATCATTTGATTATATTAACATTTGTCCCACACTACGTATCATTTTAAAAATGACACTAAGCTCATAAAAGAAATATCTTACCACACACAGGAGAAGCATTTATATAATAACCCATCAAATGTTCAGTTACAGACAAAAATTCAACCACAGTAGAATGCCCAACCTGCTAACAGTAAGGACCACATAGTGGCAGGTGACCTATTTCTTTAGTGTGTTTCTCAGCAAATATTTTCCTCAACCACAAAGCCAGCCAGTGTGCTAGTTCTCTACCAGAATGTTACTTAATCTAAACGATGAAAATACCAAGTATGCCAGAGTAAGCAAGTAAGTTTCCTGAAACAATCTGTTCATCTGTATTCAAAAAAGTCAGAAAATAGTTTCCTAGAATGACCATCAAACTATGTAGTTGCAAACCATGTAACTTCTAGACTAGTAGTTTTCAAAGTCTAGTCCAGAGACCCCTGTATATCCCCAAGAGCCTTTCAGATGATCCAAGGGATCAAAAATAGTTTCATAGTATTACTAAGACATTATTTGCCTTTTGCACTCTCATTCTCTCACATCTGTACAGTGGAGTTTTCCAGTGGTTAAGACCTGTGGTATCTCAAACAGACTGAATGAGCAGACATGGGATTTTTTTTTTTAAGATTTTATTTACTGGGGTGCCTGGGTGGCTCAGTCCTTAAGCATCTGCCTTCAGCTCACGTTGTGATCCCAGCCTCCTGGGATTAAGCCACGCATCATGCTCCCTGCTCAGCAGGGAGCCTGCTTTTCCCTCTCCAACTCCCCAGTGCTTGTGTTCCCTCTCTTGCTATCTTTCTCTGTTATAAATAAATAAAATCTTTTAAAAAAAATTTTATTTATTTATTTGAGAGAGGGAACACATGAGCACAGGCACAGGGTGAAAGGTGAAGGACAGAGAGAGAAGACAACGCCCCAGTGAGCAGAGCAAGCACCCCGAAGTGGGACTTCAGCCCAGCACTCCGGATCATGACCTGAGCCAAAGGCAGACACTTTTTTTTTTCTTAAGATTTTATTTATTTATTCGACAGGGAGATAGAGAGAGAGAGCACAAGTATGCAGGGCGGCAGGCTGAGGGAGAGGGAGAAACAGGCTCCCGCTGAGCAGGGAGCTGGATGCAGGGCTTGATCCCAGGACTCTGGCATCAAGATCTGAGTCTAAGGCAGACACTTAACCAACTGAGCCACCCAGGCACCCCAGACATGGGAATTTAGACATTTCCTATTAAGCCAGATATTAAAGATTAAAATGCCAGACATTAAAGTTATTGCAAAAATGTAAAACAATGCCACTCTCATCACTTGATTCCTTTTTTTTTTTTTAAGATTTTATTTATTCATTTGACAGAGAGAGAGAGAAAGAGAAAGAGCACAAGCAGGGGGAGCAGCAGATGGAGGAAGAGGGTAAGCAGGCTCCCCACTGAGCAAAGAGCCCCACTCAGGGTCCTGGCATTAGGACCATTGCCTAAGACAGATGACCAACTGACTGATCCACCCAGGCACCCCACTTGTTTCCTTTCAATATAGTTATTTTTTCATCAAGATAAATTATATTAGGGGTACCTGGATGGCTCAGTTGGTTAAGCAGCCAATTCTTGACTATAGCTCAGGTCCTGATCTCAGGGTCCTGGGATCAAGCTTCTTGTCAGGCAACACACTCAGCGGCAGTCTGCTTGAGGATTCTCTCTCTCCCTCTCCCCCTCCCTACACACACACACTCTCCCTCTCAAATAGATAAATAAATCTTTAAAAAAAAAAAAAGATGTTAACATGTAACATTTTATTATTTTTAAAGGAATTAAATATTTTTAAATTTCTTAATTTTATTCTAATATAGTAAATATTAGTAAATGCCTCTTTGGGATCCTCAATTTTTTAGATTATAAAAGGGGTACTCAAACCAAAAAAAAAAACAAAACTGAGAACCACTTTTCTAGACCTTCCTATATTTATATTTTGCCAATAAAAACTTTTAATTTTCTAATTATACTAAGATGTTGCTGCCCTCCAATTTCAGAAATTTGTCTTGATAAGAAAATTGTCGGGGCGCCTGGGTGGCTCAGTTGTTGGGCGTCTGCCTTCGGCTCAGGTCAGGATTCCAGGATCCTGGGATCGAGCCCCACATCAGGCTCCCTGCTTGGCAGGAAGCCTGCTTCTCCCTCTCCTACTTCCCCTGCTTGGGTTCCCCTCTCTCGCTGTGTCTCTCTGTCAAATAAATAAAATCTTAAAAAAAAAGAAAAGAAAATTGTCTATAGGTAATCTTTAAAAGCATTGTATCCATTAAATTATAAAAAGAAATCACCTGTTGTATCTTCCCAAAATAAAAACAACAACAACGTCAAAACTGAAAGTGCTAGCTTACAGACAACTAATCTATAAGCTTTGGGCATGAGTTTATCATCAGCTGTATATCTGTAATCCTCCAAGAGCTCCTATACAAAGAGACTGGGCTCTTTGAGAGGCCTACCCAGCAACTGTTCTGTTATGGAATAATCCTGATTCCCAAATCACAAGAGGACTAACCAAGATGCTCAAAAGCAATTCTCTGTACCACACTCTTAACATTTCCAAAATAAAAACTTTTGTTTCATCTAAACTGTTCACTATTTCTACTGCTTCTGGGAAATACATAAAGATTAAGACATCAGACTTCCATTTGGATCCAATCCTTACATTGTCAGTGAATTACAGTAGATACAGCAGTCCATGCAGTTATTAATAAACCTTTAGGATGCATGGTAATGGTAGTTTTTTAAAAAATAGGCTGGAGGGAAACACCTTTGGAAAACAGTTTTTGAGGCCACTGGAAGCAACAATAGGTAACAATTTGCATTTATGGTTCAGTCTTAAATATAAATGAAAATCATATTTTTAAAACTGTAATACTAATATTACAGTTAAAGACCCTAAGTCAACAACTAATTCAAGTTATTTAACTCTAGGCTATTGCAATAGCCAAGGAATGAGGTGACCAAGGACAGTAAGTAGAAAAGCACTTAGAGGTTAGAAAGAAATGGTGCTCCTTAGATATTTATTAATTCAACACAAATTTATTAAATTCCCTACTGTTTGCAAGACCTTGAGCAAGATAAGAAGCTCATAACTTGATGGGAAGATAATTCCATGGGATGGATAGTATACATAAAAACAGAATCTACTTCATAGAATGAAAAGGAGTTCTGAGAAGTGCTAGAAGAGAAAAGGAAAAGAAAGGAAGGATGTCTTCTAATATCAGGGATCAGGAAATATATATCCTGGCAAAGAAGGCATCTAACGTAGATATTAAACATATAAGATTTCAACAAGTGAAAAGCATCCCTGGAAAAGGAAAAAGCAGACATTCAAGAAACAGCAAGTATAAAATAGCTTTCCACAGAACCTATATGATGGACTCTAGTAAGAAACTAGACTGGAGGGGCGCCTGGGTGGCTCAGAGGGTTAAAGCCTCTGCCTTCAGCTCAGGTCGTGATCCCCGGGTCCTGGGATCGAGCCCCGCGTCGGGCTCTCTGCTTGGCGGGGAGCCTGCTTCCTCCTCTCTCTCTCTGCCTGCCTCTCTGCCTACTTGTGATCTCTCTCTGTCGAATAAATAAATAAAATCTTTAAAAAAAAAAAAAAAGAAACTAGACTGGAAAACTTGGTTGGAAACAAACAAATGAACAAAAAAAAACACCAGGGACTTAAATGACAAGGTAAGCAATCTGGTACTCTTTTTAATACACAAAGGAAAGGCACTGGAAGGTTTTCAAAGTCATTGGGAGATTTACCACTGGAAGGCAAATCATCAGACGGTACTTGAAGAATACTGTGGACTGAACAAAGTAGAAACGGGGAGAACAGTAAGAACAGTTAGAACACTATCAAAGCAGTCCAGTCAGGAAATAAGAGCTTGAGCTGGGATAGAAGGTAGGAAGAAGACAGATACAAGACATGCTGCAACCTCTTCACTAATAATTTACTTAGTTTTAAGGGTTTCAAAACCTTAATTTATCACACAAAACAAGACTGGCATCACATTATTTCCATTAAAAGCCATTCCCATCACAGGCAATATTCCAGCATACTCAAGTGTGCTTCCTTTATTAAGAGCTCTTAGGCATAACTAACCATAATCTACACTAAGACTACAAAATGAGTAATAAACAGCGGCATATGCATACTTCCAATACTCTGAATAGAATCTCAGTATGCAAAATTTCATCCAAGGATGAGCATTTTAAACTCAGAAGTTTATTTCTATGTAAATGCACAACGTTTGGATCAGAATTTTCTATACAACCTTATAAGACCCACATCACTACATAATTATAATAGTCAACTTTTTTTTTTAAACCACTTTTGGACAACTCAACTGAACTTGGCCAATATTTTTCCACTGGGACCAAATTTTTCAAACATTAGTTCCTTCTTCATTTTTTTCCCCTCCTCCCTATTCACCTCTCCACCCAACAAATTCCCTTTGTATGTCTGCAAGGCAAGATACTACGATATAGTGATTCTGAGGCAGTTTGAATATAGAATTCTTATAATAAAAACCTAGAATTGTTAACTTTACTTTTTACAGGAGGAATCAATGATGTATTAAATTTTCATTTACATGAATGACAAATGCATCTAACAGAAATGATGCTTTACCGTTAGGGGGAAACAAAGGGGGAAATACACACAATAGATGGGTGGCAAATCTTACAAACTTTGCAAAACACTGAAAAGCTGCATCTGGATTGCAGTCACAATGACAAAAGCAAATAAAGAAAGCTCCAAAATGAAGGGAAAGAGAAAAATTCTAAATTATCATAAAGAGTAAAAAAGGCTGATTTAATAGGAGTTTTTAATATAGCATCATTTAACACTCTAACTGGGAAAAAAAAGATAATTTACAGCTCACAAGGACACAAATAATTTCTATAAACATTCTACAAAACAGTTATACTTCATTGTACTTGCATGGGCTCCAATCCTTTCAAATGTTTCCAAAAATACATAGTCTTATAATAATTGAGGCTCCCCAATGACACACAATTTATTTTGTAAGCTTAACTGCAACACATTTTTAAGACATAACCAATTCAATCTCAACAAAAATAAGGAGTCACAAAGGCCCTCCACTTACTCAAAATCATTACGTAAAGCACTATCTGTAACTGCAAAAAGGGGTTTGAAAATCTGACAGCTAATAATCATAAAATGAGGTTAGAATTTAAAGAAAAACAATTACCCAACTTTTCCATTTTCCCTTCCTTTTCCTTTCTTACCAGATACACAAAATGTCTGTAAGGGTCTCAGACAAAGCTCTGAAGTAAAAATACAGTATATGTATACTTTACATTATGTGTATTCGAACCTATCACATATATGTACACATCACATAGATTCACACACCAAAGATTCCTCCTTTTTTTTAGTCTAAGAATTGAAGTTACATTAAACCCTATCCCATAAATTAAGTGAAATCACCATAAATTAATGAGTAATAAAATACTGCACGTAGATTGTCTGAGAGACTATATCCTGAGAAGAAAAACCTCAGACTAAGACCATGACTGAATAAAAACGCCCAATCCCTGAAAATTACTAACCGGCATTTGGTTTCTGTAAGAGAAAAAGGGGGTCTTAAAATGAATAATCACATAGGCAACCCAGTTTCAGAAGTTAACGAAGGTAAAACACAAGGAACCAAATAAGACAAACGTTATGAAATGACAAGCTTTAAAGAATTCCCCCAAAGGAAAAGGCTGAGTTCAAGGCTCGGGTATAAGGCATCCTTTGCAGGTAGAAGAATCTTTAATTGAAAAAAAGGGGGGAGGGGGGCACAACAAAAACCTGAACGGCACGAAGTAAAAGAAACGGGTCTTTCCTCCCACCCCCACTCCAGCCCCCACCCCCACCCTCGCAGGACAATAGGATCAGGGTCCTAACTGCAAACTTTAAACGGATAAACCAGAAGCAGTTTTACTGCAGCTCTAACTGCAAATCTGCCCCTCATCCCAAACCTAGCGCTCCCAGGAACACTTCTGCCCTGAAAACACCACCAAGGTCTCGTTATATACAAATCAGACCCATCACAAGATTCTTTTTCTCTCCCCAAGTACCTGGAGGATCCATTTCAATATAAAATATCAGTTCTGTCGAATAGGGCATCATCACCTCCCTCCAGTCTGCGTCATCGCGGTCCATACTCCACACCGTATTGTACATCGCGCTGTCAGGGGCAGGTCGTCAGGAAATATATAGAAAGCATATATATTTTTTATCTGATATTTAAAAATCTAAAAATATAGATCTGTAAAGTCCCGCACGGATATATACTTCTGGGTTTCCAACGGCCGGTACAAGTCCAGCCAACCACCAGGACGAGGATGGGGTCCTCCCCCGTCTCCTCTTACAGCACCCAGCAAAATGCCCCCCGAACTTTCAATCTACGGGCTTTTTCTCCTCAGAGAGGTACAGGGAGGCTTGGGGCGGGGGGTGGGGGGTGGAGGCAGAGGGCTGAGATGTTAAAAAGCAGCTTCCCAAAAATCCCTTCCACACTGTCGCTCTCCAAAGAGAAAAGCTCCCACTGCCTCCAAATCTTTCCTCGGCAGCCACTTTTGCGTCCTTCGAGGGAGGGAGAATGAAAAGGGGGAGATAAAAAGAACGCGCTGGGAGAAAGGTGAGGAAGTGACAAAGGAAGGCATAAAAAGGGGGGTGGGTATTGCGTTCAAGTTTCGGGGGTCCCACTGGTCTGCAGAGAGCGATCCCCTCAGGGGCCGGGACTCGGGCTCCGTTCCAGTCAAGCTCGGAACCGAAGCTGCTGCAGCCTCGAGATGGGGGCCCGTCGGAAAGTCCAGTTAGCTTTGCCCGGCTGGGCGCTCCCGCCGGGCCGTAAGTAAGCCCACCAGTGCCGGCTCCCCTCACGCTCTGCCCTGACTCCAGCCACTAGAGTTTCATTTTAACGGCGCGGAGAGGGACACCCTCCCCCGCCTCACGCTCCCCCGCTGAGGTACCACCCAACCGCACCGGGCAGGGGGGGAAGGCGACATCACTACTGCTCCTTCCCCTCTATACCGACTCGATGAACGGGGGATTCTATCAGGTGCCTGTGCAAGCGTTCCGAAAGCCGTCCTCCACTTCGGCTTTCAACTCTCCCCAACGCTCTCTGCGTTTCGACTTCTTAATCATTCGTCCTCTCTCCCCCCAGCCTCAATCAGAATGGTACAGTCCGGGCGCTGGCCGCACGCCAGGAGTCAGCGCCGGGAGCACGCGAGCCAGGAAGGGAGGGAGAGGAGAGAGGGAAGGAGGGGGTAGAAAGAGAGGATAAGGTGAGTGGTGATTGGCTGAGCCGGGTTGCCGGAGCCCGGAGCCTGCGTCTTTTGTCTGCCTTCCTCCAGCAAAGGAGCGGGAGACGGCTGCGCGCCCCAAGCGAACCAATCAGGAGCCAGCCGGCGCTGGCCGGCAAGGCGGCGATTGGTCAGAGCCCAGTTACTAAGCGGGACAAAGGCAGAGGGGGAAAAGAAAAGAAGAGGAGGAAAAAAAAAAAAAAAGAAAGAAAGCGCAAACGGCGGTTACTGACAGGCTGGGCGAGCGCTCAGGGGCTCAGGCTGCCCGGAGACAGGCGGGGCTCCCGCTGAGGCTCGGTCGGGCCGGACGAGTGGGGGGTTGGGGGGGGGAGGACGAGCTGGTGCGAGACACCTCTGCCCGGAGACGCTGCGGGGGAGGGGAACGGACTGAGAGGGGCGCGTGCTGTCAATTGGCGGGACGTGCGCTCCTCTGGTCCTTAGGAAGTCCCCGGGCAGGGTCTCTCCCCCACAGACCTCTTTACTGGACTGGGACAGCCCCCATCCCCCGCAATAAGTTGTCAAATAAAGAAAAGGTCCCTAAACTCACTTGCAGGACCGTTACCCCTCGGTGAGAGGAAATGCCCATGGCGCCCGGTAGCCTTCCCAGGCCGCTACCACAACCCAGTCCCGGCTTCCTCCTTTGAGCATTTAGGCTTTTCTTAAGGGCATTTCGCAGTTTCTCTGCGCTTCCCACCCAAGGACTTTTGAACCCAAAGGTAACTCCCCACACTTGAAATAAATAGGGAGCTGCAGCAGGCCCCTCAGCTCGAGTGCTCACGCCAGAAAACATGCCTTGAAATTACAGTGCGTGTGTGATTTGAGATAAATCACAGGTGTTAGAATCCCCAGCCAAAAGGGCCCTATTCTGCTTCCCTAACAGACCCCCTTCGGTATACACCCAGTCCCTTCCTCAAGCTTAAAACTATGATGGGCTTCACTATGAAAATGCTGAATATTACCATGCATTTCAGAAACAGCTAATTAACTTGCTGGGGAACACTGAATAGCCAAAAGCAGATTTTTGTCTCCCAAAGGTTATGCCTGGAATTGACATCCTGCATACCCTACAATACAGTCCGGGGAGGCCAAAAACTGTTCCATTTCCTCTTTACACAGGAGTAACAAAGCCCATTGTGTTTGGGTTGACAACCTGATTTAAGCCCTAGTGAAACCTCCTACCCTGAGTGGCTCTACTCTATTGATTCCTTCCTGTGGAAGAGTTGCCACGTTTCACCCTCTACCTCCTAAAGTGAGCCTGCCTTCTTTAAAGGTGTTCTAAGTTGAGACAGTCCTGGGAGCCAGCAGTCAAAATGTGTATGGTCTCTGTGTAGAGTCTTGAATTAAAAAGGGCCGGTAAGAGTAAGTGGACAGGGTTGAACTGAGGAAATACATCAGGATTCTTACATGCTTTCTTTTTTTTTTACATTTCTGAAATCCAAACCTCATTCAAAAGCCAGATCAACTTTGGGATAGGGCATGTTGCTAATTTGAATGTCCTGAGCCCTTTCTCTAGGTAAGAGATGCTGGAAGATCAACTCTAATTTGTGGCCGGCTTCCCAGCAGTCTCTACTTCACCATATCTGGGAGCCAGAAGTACTCATATGTGATAACTCGAAAGGCAGAACGATCAGTCAAGGGCAAGTTGGTTTATTTTTGTTCACGGGTGTCCCTGTGCATTCCCAAACAAAATGAAGGTGAAGAGAGGAAGTGTGGAAAAGATAATGGCTTTCAGATTTCCACAGCAGCTTTCGCCTGGACCACTTTACATCATTTAGTGGTGGGGTTTCAATTTTTAAAATGCAGAGCAATCACCCAGCCTTTCCCAAGCCTAAGACTTGGAGAAATGCAGTGAAGAAGCAGCACAGTATATAGTCTGATCCTCAACACTGGCACTTGGGGTAAAGCTTGAGTCAATCTTGCCACCTAAAATTATATGACCCAACTATCCAACAAGCAAAGCTTTGAATAGGAGACGCCAAAAAATAACAGTAATGCAAGAGGCAACGATGAATCAAGGGGAAGCACATTTCCTTTGAATGGGTCTGGAACCACTGCCCTGCTATGGTGGGAAGCACCTGTCATATGAAGCTGGCCTTACTTTCCTTCAGTTGAGAAATAAAAGTGAGGTTGTGACTGCATGTCATCAAACCACCTCAGGCTCTTTGGCAAAGGCAGAGAATGTTAGCTCTGGTGTCCTGGACCATTTCCATCCTGGAGAATTATATTTGGCCTGGGTGTGGATTAAATTCAGCTCTAAGAGCTCAAGCTCCTGGGTCACAACCTGCTACTTTGGATTTTTTTTTCCTCTTTGCCTCCTTCCTTTCTTTTTTTAATTTTTAAGAAAATATTTGTTTAGGGGTGCTGGGGTGGCTCAGTCAGTTAACTCTCTGCCATCCGTTCAATTCATGATCCTGGGATCTTGGGATCAAGCCCCATACATCAAGCTCCCCTTGCTCAGTAGAGAGCCTGCTTCTCTCCCTCCCTCTGCTGCTCTCCCTGCTTGTGCTCTTGTGCTCTTGCTCTCTCGCTCTCCCTCTCTCTCTCTCTCTGTGTATCAAATAAATAATAAACACTTTTTTAAAGTATTTATTTAAAATAAAAAAGGTGGGGATGCAGGCAAAGGGAGGGAATCTCAAGCAGACTCCCCACTAAGCACAGAGCCCAACACAGGGCTAGATCCCACAACCCTGAGATCATGACCTGAGTGGAAATCAAGAGTCAGACTCGCCTAACCCAACTGAGCCACCCAGGTGCCACTCTTTTTAATTTAAAGTAATTTTAGGTAAGTCAAAAAATCTGTCTGCCTTCATTTATCTGTGAAGAGATTGCCTTCAGATTTATGCAAGCTTCTTAGCTTACTGTGAAACACTGAAAATTAAAAAAAAAAAATTGCCACTTAAGTATTTAGAATTAATAGTACCTTTCTATAACTCCAAATGAATAAGGTGTCCTTCACTTTTCACCCTGGTATGGTCTTGCTATCAAACTGTTCAAATATGCTCCAATTCCCCCTCTTTTTTTCAGAGATGGATGAAATATTTCTCCTGTGCACTGAATATAGGGTATGATCTCAGAGCTCTCTGTGCCAGCAGAATCAGCCTGGAACTCAGCCAAAAGTTCTTCATGATTAAAGGTGCCATCTGAGCACACAATATTTTTTAAAAGCCTTGCAAAATGGAAACCCACTTTTATTATTTTTTTTAAGGTCACTAGCTTTAATGCCAGAACTGACTTTGGCCTTTGGGGAAGAATCACTGGGCTCAATCCCCCTCTTTTTTTTCCCCCCTCTCTCATCATCTTTCTTGACCAAATATCTTATGATAAGGCCAAGTCCAGCAGCTAAATAAACTCAGTAAATGGTATTCCAAGAAAACTCTACAAATCATCAGTTGCAAATTTGAGGACCTCCTCAGCCATATGCCTTGTAGGTTGGGCACATATCAAGTTTTGACATAAAAGTTTCCCTTTACTTTTGTAAAAAGTAAAAAGACCAAAGTAAAAAGACCAGTGCTAGTGGATCTTCTAGAAAGACCTCTCACCAGGGAATGGATAGTCATCTCTTAAGATAGTAATGTCTAAAATCATGATTTTCCCTTTTTTTCAGAGTGGTATTCCTTTTACTTGGCATTTACAATTTTTTTCTCTCTCCTGCACATCTTTCTTAAAACTTGAAAAACTATGTGATGGGGATTAGGGAGTACATTTCTTGTGATGAGCACCAGGAGTGGTATATAAGTGTTGAATCACTAAATTGTACACCCGAAATTAATAATATGCGGTATGTCAACTAACTGGAATTTAAATAAAAACTTTTTTTAAAAGGGAAAGAAAAAAAAACTATGATAGTGTTAATGATAGCAGCCCAAGGCACTGAAAAATTAAAACATTGAATGAATGAGTGGTCTTCATAGAAGTGGCATTTCTCCAGATGCTGCTAAACTCCTGGGTTTAGGGGACACCATTTAAGGGCTTCCTCAGACCCCTCAGCACATGCTCTCTCTCTTCCCTGCCTTACTCTCCCCACTTTGAGTCCTCCTTCAGCTTTAGGGTATCACAAAAAAGCAGGAGTCTCTCTCTCTCTAGCTTAACATACTCCTCTCTTTTTGTTGTCTGCCCTTCCAGCAACATAAGGGCCACCTGGATGGTACCTATGCGGCTGCTACAAACTTCCCCTCCATCAAGGCAATGGCTTTCAGCTCAGCTCTCACCAGGAGAGAGAGAGCAAATGAGATCCAAACGACAGGAACAATAGTCTAGGCTGTTTGACAAGGGCAGGGCACAAACTGGGCAGGCAGCTGGTGAGCTCTGTTACCTCATTTAATCTCCATAACCCTGAGGAGGAGGGTTGTATTTTTATTCTCATTTTACAGATGAGGAAATTGAGACCCAGAGCAGTGAGGGGACATGTTCAAAGTCACTTGGTAGCAGAGCCAGGATTATAGCCCCATGTCCTGACAGCTAGTTCAGTACCTTTTCCACAGCTTCCCTCCCCCCTTCATTCAGTTAATGAATGTTTATTGATGCTTCCAAACACTGGGGGTACAAAAATGAATAAAACAGAGTGCCTATGGGCACTTGGGTGGCTCAGTTGTTAAGCGGCTGCCTTCCACTCCTGTTGTGATCTGAGAGTCCTCAGACTTCCATCTAGCCCTCTGTTCAGCGGGAAGCAGGCTTCTCCCTCTCCCATTACCCCTTCTTGTGTTCCCTCTCTCCCTATGTCTCTCTCTGTCAAATAAATAAAATTTAAAAAGAAGAAAGGCAGAGTGCCTAACATTGAGTCTGGAGCCCATAGAGGAGGGGCCAACAAAGGAATAAATAATTATAGTAAATTCTATAATAGAGAAATTGACAAAGTTCTATGTGAGCGCCCCAAAGAGTGATGATTTCTGCCCACCTGCAGGTGAGTAAAGGCTTCCTAAAGGAGGTGACATCTCGGCTGCCCAAACCTATATATGCCTGATTTAAACATATAGTCCGTTTATTTCTGTTTTCCAAATCTGTATGATTACCTCCAAGCCTGAAAAACTTTCACTGAAAGCTGACCCAAAAATCAGGTCAACCAGAGAGTCCCTCATCATCTTTAAACAGACTCTGCAACAACCTCCTTATAATCTCCCTGCTTGGCCCCCTCCAGTCCATACTCCGCAGGGAATGATGACTCTAAATAAAAAACTTCCTTGCGGGGTGCCTGGGTGGCTTAGTGGGTTAAAGCCTTTGCCTTGGCTCAGGTAAAAAAAAAAAAAAAAAAAAAAAAAGCTTCCTTGCATAAACCCTGCCTTAATTCCTTCTACCTTCAGGCTAAATTTAAATCTCAGCCTGGCATTCAAGGCTTTGATGATCTAGCCCTTGCCTACCTCTTCCCATCACTTCTCACAGTTTTTTCCTGTCACTCCTAAGACTAGTCATACTGCAGTCCTCAAAACAGTAGAAATTTCTCCTCAAAAACACACTCCACTGTTAAGTGACAAACTCCCACTCATATGCCAGCCTCTGCACAGCCCTTGGCACACCATGTTCAAAATGTCTGTTTCCAGGTCTATCTCTTCCCCATGATGAGGGATTTCCTCATGGGTGGAGACCATGTTCTTGAATCATTAGTGTCCAGCATCAGGCCTGGCACACAGTGGGTAGCCAGTGAATGTTCTTTAAACAAAAGCTGTAAGAAGAAACTAAACTCTCCAAGAAGGTTCTGGGGCAGCCTAAGTTCAGGTTACCCTGATAATCCTTTCTGTAGGTCTTCAGCTGATTCCTGTTTATTTAAGAGGACAAAAAGAAAATTTAAAAATTGTACAGTTTTTGGTTACAGAAATGCAAGGGACAGTGACCCTTCTATCCTGTTTGGCTACCTCTGAGTTCTGCTGCCCTTCTATTTTATCAGCTGTGAATTGTTTGCGAAATTCCAAGCAGCTTGTAGGAAATTCAGGAAAACTCAGCAACGAGAAGAGAAGCTGGTTTCTTTTTCCAACCCAGCTCATTTCTGAAATGTAACACCATATAGGGTTTTAAAGTATGCTCACTTCCTGTGGTCATTATTTCAATAGTTTGGAACAATTTGCAGTTCTTGCCTCTGTTCTGGAATGTACAATAATTACCCTATAATTCCACAGGTCTCAGATCTGAACTGTCTTACTTGTTTTCTTGTTACAGGGCAAAATCAGTGCAGTTCCTGTTTAGGACATTTTGGTTTAAAAAAAAAAAAAAAGCATTATCCCAGCTTCTATGAACAATAAAATTGCAAGCATCCTTTAGAAATATTTTATAAAATCAATATGTTAAAACAAGGCCTCCTGCATCCTCCCTGGATACATTTGTAGGGCCATCATCTTTGAAGTCTGGGGAAATGATGCAACCTCTGGGACTTAAGATCACCATTTGAATAAGAAAAGTACAAGTATAGAACATGAAAGGCCTGGTCATTTATATCTTCAGCTCTGAGAATTTGAAAAATGATACACTCACAGTGGCTTTTTTTAATTCAAGAGTAGGGACTACCTTGTGTTCTGCTCATCTTGTGCTTCTTGCAAAGGAAGCACTCAGTGAAAATCACTATTATTCCCTTTGGATCCTGTTTCTCCCCCTCTTAGTACCAATGTGTGAAATTCCTTGTTTGTTTAAGCAGGCTCCAACTAGATACTGTTACTTGCAACCCAAGAATCCTAACTAAGGCCACTACATTTACCCTCTGAACTCCTGCCCAATTTTCTCACTCTTTCCCCAAAGGGCCCGTAGTAGTGCCTGAGAGGGCTTCCTCAAGAACCCTAATGCTTACTGTGTGGGCTACAAACAGGCAAACAGCTTTTTTCACAGGTTCTCCCTGCAGTGGCAAATTATTTTGATCAGCCACTGTGATTTTCCTCTCCGTCTTTCAGGCTATACATTATATCACGCATTAGCTATTTTGAGTTTAATGGGCAGCCCCAAATCCTAAAACAGCATTTTATCTCATTCTTGCATCTTCTAGCACCACACTCAACCTCATATTAGAGTTTATGGGCCTTCCCTCCCATCTGATTTGGGAGTCCTCCAAAATAGGAAGGGTGTTCAAATGCTAGGCAGCCAAAGATGTCAAATATTCTGTATAACCCCATTAATCAGGACTTGAAACATCTCCTTTGGAGGATGTTCTGGTCCTCTCCCTTGGGAAACTTAGAGCATTTTCTCTGGGGACAACCCCCATACACATACGCTTGGCTTGGGTCCTGCCGATCACTCCTCTTCCCAACTCCACATTCACAGTTAGGGTAGTAATGATTTGCCCTGGACCATACGGTCAAATATCGCTGTAAGCCTGCTAGACCTGTCTCAGAGCCTGACTCTTAGAGGCCCATGAGTATATGAGTGAAGAGAAATCACCAGCATGCTCATAGACCTACAGCACCCAGTTACAAGAAGCAACCAGCCTAGCACTGGGAAACATGAGCCCCTGAGGTGTAGTCTAGTACCTGACACACCTGGTCTGTCTCAGAACTTACCTGTGACTTCCCTCTTTTGATCCAGGAAAGCTTTTTTTAATAGTGTTGCTCCTCACTATTGGACAAAATAATTTGGCACCCCTGGAAGCAAAGTTAACAAAAAATATAAACTTTTCCTCTTCTTTATTTTTCTAACATAGTCCCTACTCTGATACCCTCAAAAATATTATCAGGGCAGGTGGACAATAGCTAGGACAAGCCTGAACTAAGTAGATCATCAAGGTTACCAAGGCCATGAACTCCAGAAAGGGGTCAAGGGAGTGAGGGAATTGACTTCCTTCTGAATTTTTTTTTTTTAAAGATGTTATTCATTTGCCAGAGAGAGAGAGAGAGAGCGCAAGCGAGTACACACAAGCAGGCAGAGAGGCAGGCAGAGGCAGCGAGAGAAGCAGGTTCCCTGCTGAGCAAGGAGCCCAATGCGGGACTCAATTCCAGGACCCTGGGATCATGACCTGAGCTGAAGGCAGCGGCTTAACCCACTAAGCCACCCAGGAGTCTCCTTCCTTCTGAATTTTAAGCTAATTTCTGAATTGGTGTTCTGGGTCTGTCTTGATAATACCAAGTTAGAAAACAAAAAATGTTTCCAATGTAATCCTAGAAGAGTTGTTCATACCCATAAACATTATGAATATTTCTAGTTTCCCATATTTGATAGGGTGGGACTAGTTATTAACAACAGATATCTTCTCATGACCTGTGTTTAGCCCCTGTGTAATTACATGTCATCACCTTTCATTGAGATCGAATAAAAATACTCAAGTTGTAAAATCTCCCACCTGGTCTAGTATCACCATTATATTGGTGTGACTTTTTTAGCTATAAATGACAGAAAACAAACTTAAACCAAATAAAAGGGTGGTCTTACTTGACACACAGCTAAGTAGAGGTGCTCAAACAGTGTTAGCTGGAACCAGATTCATTCTCAGTTCTCCTTCCCTCTGAGCTTTCCCCAGGTGGTGACAAGGATAGTCTCCAGCACCTGCAGGCTATATTCTACCTGCTTAGCAACTCCATCCAGCAGAATGCAAGTTTCTCCACACAAGTGCAGAAAAATTCTGGGGGTTGAGTCTTATTGGCCTAGCTTGGGTCACATGATCACCCCTGCACCAATCACTGAGTCCAGTGAGATGGAATGTCCTAAATGTACAGGCCTAGGTCATGTGGCACCCTTGGAAGCAGATTATGGGGTCAGCTGCACCCAAGCTACATAGACTGAGATTCAAAAACAATCTGGGCAGACAAGAAACACTTTCACTACTCTTGAAGAGCCATTGTTCATGCTTTTCAAGGTTTTGGAGAATTTACATATGAGTGTATATATATGTGTATATATAATGACTATATAAATATTATATATAAATGAATAAATAAAACACTTCCCTGATAAATTCACATGACCAATCATTTTGTCCAGTAAACCCTGAACAGGAACAGGGGTCCCGAAACCCCCATCCCTTCATATTGTTAAATCTACACAGGACAGATAAAATCCACCCTGTTTATGTCCTCTGCAGTCTAGGGACTTATAATACCTGCTCTAACATCCAATGCTGGAAACAACCGACTCCATAGGAAGTGGCTAAGCATTCCTGTATAAGGAACACAGTGTGCTGGACTATTTCGGACTGTCTATTCAGAGCCAGGAAATCCACACAATCCCAGATCCTACCTGGTTTTTTTTTTTTTCTTCTCTATCACAAAAGGGAATCAATGGGATGTGAAACTCAGAGATGGTGCAGTTAATCAGTAGGTCTTCAAAGTGAGCTAAAAAATCACCCATCTCAGACAATATAGACTTCCTGCACTGTTTTCTAAAGGGCGTGGGTTTCCAGCTTCAAGCTTATGTTGCTTATCCTAAGCCCAGTCACTCCTCATTCTTAGAGAAAACTATTCCTGGTTTTGGTCCTTCCATGACACCTTCTCTTTCCACTTCTGAATTTGGGGAATCCTCTAAATTAAAGCTTTAAGGTAGAAGACTCAAAGTGGAAACAGAGAGGGTGGGAATTTTTAGCTCTTCATTGCCTTGATTTTCCTGTGGCTTCTACTTCTGGATGAGGTGAAAACATCCAGAAGCTCTGTCCCTGCAGAATTCTGGTAAATACTCTAGCCTACACTTGATCCCTACCAATGTGCCTACCTCTCCTGAATACCACCAGGGTCAACATATAACTACAGATTTTTCACCTCTTCCCTCATCTCCACAAAACCTGTAGTCTCACAATCAGGACTAAAAACTGCATCTGACCCACTGAATTTCTGCCATGGGAGGTGACTTGTGTGCTTGCTTCTTGTAAATTCACCATTAAGCAACATTTGGGACTTAATGACTTTCTTGGCTGGCCTTCCTCCTAGGATTCTGTCTCCATAAGACAAAGATGGGACCTTCTGGGAGACCTGGCCAGGGCTTCTTCTTGTGAGCATTGCAAATAGCTCAAACTCCAGGCCCATCTTCACTTCTTCTTTCCCTGATGTTTTTCAGCTTTAGGGATGCTAGAGCCAGGATTTCTTTTTGGCCAGCAGCTCCCTGACCCCCAACTTCCTCCAGTGTTCTGCTTTTTAGAGCCTCAGAAGTGTCCATCTTCATACCTCTTTCTCTAGAGCTATAGGGCCATCATTAGCACTTTCAACTGTCCCATTTAGTCCTCAGGTATAGTTGTCATTGGAGTCTATGCTGGATAGCTACAATCACGTCAGTTGATTCAGTTTCCCTTACTCTAAGACTTGAGCTGCCTCCCCTCCTCCTTTTCTCACGTTACTTTCAACAGTTGGCACAAATCTAAAAGACCACTTTGGATCTGGCAGCTGAAATTTTCCCTAAAGCCCCTTTCCCTTGGGGCACCTGATTCATACTGCTTGGATCTTCAGCTCCTATTTCCTCTGCCTTCTATAAAAGCATCTCTAGCCCCAATTCAAAAGCAGGTATCTTTTCTCATACTCTCTGATAGAGCAGAGAGAAAAAAATCTGAGCAAACCTGTGGTTATAAATCCTGCAGGGGGTGCCCGGATGGCTCATTAAGTTAAGTGTCTGACTCTTGATTTTGGCTGCAGTCATGATCTCAGGGTTGTGAGATCAAGCTCCATGTCAACCCCTACATCTAGCCTTTCATTGAGCCCTGCGTTGGGCTCCATGCTTGGCATGGAACCTGCTTAAGATTCTCTCTCTCTCTCCTCCTCTGCCCCTCCTCTCTCTCTCTCCTTCTCAAATAAGTAGATAGATAGATAGTAGATATTAAACCCCCTGAACTACTAATTTGGTCAGAACATTCAACACTCAGCCAACTGACACTGAAGGCTTGATAACCTTGAAAACTTCCTTTGTCGCTCAGAGGTTCTGCTATCACTTCTCCATATCTGGTATCCACCACTCACAGCATCTCAGCAGAGCACTCCACAAAGAACACACTTTCCTCATGCCAGGGATGGTCTTCCTCAAAAATACTCCCAACTTTTGGATCCTCATAAATCTCTATATTAACTGAAAGGCCTTTCCTTTCACCTGCTCCAGTCCCTAGGCCAATAATTCTGGTGGCAGCTGGGGCTCTTTTCATACAGGAGAACTTCTAACCATATCCAAGACAGAAACTCTGTTCCCTGTTATTTCCAAGACAGCAGGCTAGTTAACATCTTTAGCAAACTTGAGTAGGGCTGTGTTCTCACCCCTTCTAAAGACCTCGCTGGGCCCTCTTCATCTGCCTAAGGCCCAAAAGAAGTTTGCACAGCTTCTTCAGTTTCAGGTTTTTCACAGTTCCTTTGAATCTCACAATTCATAGAGGCTTCTAGAAGTCTTTTATCTACCTCCATGTGCAATTTTCAAATGTTATCTTGGTCACTGCCCTAAACAGTTTAGTTGGCTTTATTTCTAGCAGTAGTGATAAGTCCATGGTACAGATATAAACTTCAGGAAGATATAAAGATACGCAGATACAGATATACAGATAGCCTGTAGAAATCCCAGCTAGAACCCCCAAAACATAACCCACATGTCCTCAGGCTCATTTGCCTGTATGAAACAAGGTTATATTATTTAATAACATTTTTGTATCAAGTTATTCTAGCATAAGCCCCCATTTGCCTATTTATAAGGAATTAACCCCACCTCAAAATGTCTCTCAGTTATTTCTCAGAGTCTCTTCCAGGGCCTCTTGAGTCCTCAAGAATAAGTCCAAAGGCTGGTCATCTTGCCACGATATTTTCAGCTTTGGTGGCAGATGATTCCCAGGAGCTGGCAGCTCCTAGGTGTTTACTGTGTCTCCAGGGGTAGCCACAAGCAGCAACCCATTCCGGCCTCCAGAAGAGAAGACACACTGTGTCCTGGCTGTTCCCACCTTTAGGGTGGTTTCCTAAGATCTGAATCATTCAGCCTTACTCTCCCTGACGCCTCATTAGAATTGGATGTGGGAGTCGAGGAGGAAGGAAGAATGAGGGATACCTGTGCTCCCCTCCAACCCACTCCTCACAGAGAGCGTACTATCACTACTTTGCAATTACTCCGTCACAGGCCTGTTTTTCTCTCCGGACCACAAACTCCTTGTTTACCACAGTGCAGGCCTTACATTAGTTTCATTGATGGAATAGAACACTATGGTAGCCATATATGCAGCGTACTGTGAGGCCACAGAGGAAGAAACAATTAACATTCCCTGGAAAGAATGCAAAAAGCAGTACTTAAGGCCTGGTCTTGAAGAATAAAGAAGGGTTCACCAAGAAGATGAGGAAAAGTAAGAGTAGAAGCAAAGGTGCTCTAAGCCAACATACAGCATATCAAACAAGACAGAAGTTTTTTGTTTTTTGGTTTTTTTTCCATCATATCACAGGCCGGAGGTAAGCCAGTAGTCCAGATCAGGTAGAAGGCTCTATTCATTTGCCCTCAGCTTAAATTCAGGGAAATCCTATTATTCAAAGGAAGGAAAGAATAGTAACAGCCACACATGCTGGCTTGAGGGGACAGACCATGGAAATGTCAGGAAAAGAACAGCTTATTTAGAGAACAGAAAAGTTCAGAATGCCTGAAGAGTAGAGTGTGAGGGGCAGACCAGTGGGAGATGAGGAGGCCCAGTGGAAGCTTGATTGTAAAGGTCCCCTATCTACTTCCGGCCTCATCTTCTTACCCATCTCCCTACACCCACTCACACCTTTGCATCATCAGCTTTGGCCTTCCTCCTGTCAGGATCAGAGAGGCCTCAGGGCCCTCTCTGTAGAATACTCTTTATCCCAGATCTTCATTATAAGTTCTCGTCATTCAAGTCTCAGCTCAAAAGTTGCCTCCTCAAAGTGGCCCTCCATGATGATGCTAGCCAAAGTAGTCCCCTTGAATCAACTTTTATTCCAGCACCTATTTTCATTTACTACTAGGACTTACCACAGCCTGAAATAATGTGGCTTACATTTTTTTTTTTTAATTGACTGTACCTCCAGTTAGAAAGTAAATTCTAGGAGCGCCTGGGTGGCTCAGAAGGTGAAGTGTCTGACTTCAGCTCAGGTCATGATACCAGCATCCTTGGATCGAGACCCATGTTGGGCTCTCTACTCAGCAGGGAGCCTGCTTCTCCCTCTGCCTGCTGCTCTCCCTGCTTGTGCTCAGTCTCCCACGCTCAATCTCTCTCTTTCAAATAAATACAATTTTTTTTTAAAGAAAGAAAGTAAATTCTATGAAGTTAGATGTTCGTATGTATGCTTTGTATTTCTGTATAACTAATATCTAGAACACTGCTCCATAAATGTTTATCAAATGCACTTAGTTTCATTCCTTTGTTCTTTTTAGTTGTGACCTAGAGAAGTTACGAGATTTGCTTGAAGCCATGGGTGCTTCAGTGTTCTCTAAGCACCTTCACATGTCTGAGTCATCAACTCAGCCACCCTCCAAATTTGTTACAATATCTCCACCAAAATGTTAGTTTTAGGTTTTAAATATTTCACAATCTTGGATGTGTTAAGCATGCCAGAACACTTACTGGACAAATAATCATTCCAAAAGAATTCACCTTTAGGAATTTTATTTAAAGTGTGTGATTAGACAGTATGGTATTAGCAAAATTAGCATTGACACATAGATTGGTGGAACAGAATAGTGATCCCAGAAATAGTCCCACACATATAAGCTCATTGATTTTTGACAAAAGTGCAAAGGCAATTCAATGAAGAAAGGATAGTCTTTTCAATAAATGGTGCTAGAACAATTAAATGTCCACATTAAAAAAAAAAAAGAACCCCAAATATACTTCATACCTTATATGAAAATTAACTCAAAGTGGATCATAGACCTAAATGTAAAACCTAAAACTGTAACGTTTCTAGAAGAAAACATAAGAGAAAATCTCTGTGACCTTGGGTTAGGCAAAGACTTCTCAGAAATGACATACAAGTACAATCTATAGGGGTGCCTGGGTGGCTCTTGAATTCAGCTCAGATCATGATCCAAGGGTCCTGGGATTGAGCCCCACATCCAGCTCTCTACTCAATGGGGAACCTGCTTCTCACTCTCCCTCTGAATGCCGTTTCCCCTACTTGTACATTCTCTCTCTCTGTCAAATGGATAAATCAAATATTTTTTAAAAAAATTAAAAAGTTTAATCCATAAAATTCAAAAATTGGTAAACTGGACTTCCTAAAATTAAAAGGTTCTGCTTGTTGAGAGAATAAGAGAAAAGCTATGGGGGCACCTGGGTGGCTCAGTCATTAAGTGTCTGCTTTCGGCTCAGGTCATGATCCCAGGGTCCATCAAGCTCCCTGCTCAGCGGGAAGCCTGCTTCTCCCTCTCCCACACCCTCTGCTTCTGTTCCCTCTCTCACTCTCTAATAAATAAAATCTTTAAAAAAAAAAAAAAAAGGAAAGAAAGAAAGAAAAGCTATGGACTAAGAGAAAATATTGGCCAATCACTTATCCAACAAAGGTCTTGTACCTAGAGTACATAAAGAACTTAGTAATAAGAAGACAAACCACTTCATTAAAAAAATGGGCCAAAAATATGAACACTTCACCAAAGAAGAGATACAGGTAGCACATAAAATGATGCTCAACACCATTAATGATTAGAGAACCAAATTAAAACGACACTGAGACACCACTACCCACCTATCAGATTGGCAAACCAACAAACAAAACCTAACGATACTGAGTGCTGGTAAGAACCTAGAGAAATAAAACTCTCAACCATGGCTGGTAGGAATTTAAAATGATACAGTCACCTTGAAAAAATTAAACATACAATTACCATATGATCCATAAATTACACTCATGGGTGTTTACGGAAGAAAAATGAAGACATATGTTCCCACAAAAACCACACACATGATCCCAGGGTGCTGGGATCGAGCCCCACATCGGTCTTCTTGCTCAGTGGGGAGCCTACTTCCCCCCCCTCCCCCAGCTTGTATTCCCTCTCTTGCTGGGTCTCTCTCTGTCAAATAAGTAAATAAAATCTTAAAAAAAAAAAACCACACAAATGAAATCAGCTTCATCCATGATCACAAAAAACTGGAAACCACGCAAATATCTTTTAACTGGTGAATGGACACATTGTGATATATCCATATAACTGAATACTTCTCAACAATAAAAAGGAATAAATTACTGATACACTCAACAATATAAATGAAGGTCAGATGCATTATGCTGAGTAAAAGAAGCCAAGAAAGGTGAGTGGCCGTATGATTCCATTTATATCAGAAAAATACAAAATTATAGGAACAGAAAATAATGACTACCATGAACTGGGAGAGAAGGAGGCGTTGACTATAAAAGGGTAGCGTGAGAGACACTTTTTTTTAAAAGATTTTATTTATTTATTTGACAGAGATCACAAGTAGGCAGAGAGGCAGGCAGAGAGAGAGTGAGGAGGAAGCTCACTGCTGAGCAGAGAGCCTGATGTGGGGCCCTGGGATCATGACCAAAGGCAGAGGCTTTAACCCACTGAGCCACCCAGGTGCCCCAAGGGACACTTTTTTTGAACAATACAACTGTTCTGTATCTTGGGATCTTGTTCGGAGGTGTTAGCGGGGGAACGCAGCTACTAGCACGCCCTTGAGCAAAGATCTATCCTCTATTGGGGGAAGGTCGCCCTCCTTGACAGAGTTCTGGCAGCTTCAGGAGGGACACACATGGAGCTGTGAGGGAGGAAGGGGATACCCGCCTAGTCAACCAGATCGGCCGTGTCAACCCTAGTGATGAATGCAGAGACAGATGTCACAGCCAGATTGCCCTCACATCCAAGAACTGTTCTGTATCTTAATTGTAGTGGTGGTTAAATGACTGTACAATTGTTTAAACCAGTGATTCTTAACTGGGAGCAATTCTGGTCCTTAGGAGACATTTGGCAATGTCTAGATACGGTTTTACTTATCACAACTCAAAGGGAGAGTGGATGCTATTGGCATCTTTGGGCAGAGGTCAGGGATGCTGCTAAACATTCTGCAGCAGGACAGCCCCTACAGCTAAGAATTATCTGGCCCCAAATGTCAATAGTGCCAAGGCTGAGAAACCCTGGTCGAAGCCAGAGGTCAGAAAGTATAGCCCAAGGGCTAAATTCAGCCTACCACCTGTCTTTGTACAACCCACAGGCTAAGAATAGTTTTGAGATTTTTTAATGATTGGGGGAAAAATCAAAAGAATAGTTCATGAAAATTATATAAATCCAAATTTCAGTGTCCATAAATAAAGTCATGATCATTTATTTATGTATTATCTGCAGACGTTCCAGCATTCCAAAAGTAGAGTATTTATGACAGAGACTATGTATCCACAAAGCGTAAAATATTTACTACCTAGCTCTTTATGGTTAAGTTTTTTAACAATCTAAACCATGGAAATGTACACCAAAAAAAAAAAAAGGTATATATACATGTATATACATATACATACATAAAATTTTTAAGTGAATTTAAAATGTGAAATTATAAGATGCCTACACTGATTTAGTATGAGCTGTGTGCCAACACTCATTTCTGTAAATGTGCATGTCCCTTCTGGTTTTTCTGATAGAAGGTAAATAGTGAATAACAGGAATTTATCACTGATTGGGTTCTGATGTGAAATTTTCCTATTTAAAAAAAAAAAATCATATGCAACATCTCTGACCATGAAGAATCTCATTCAGTTTCCTGGACACAGAGACAGTTCTTCTCCAGAGAAGACATCTGTGATGAAGCAGCTAATACCCCGTGCACTTGTCATCAGATCAGTAATGGGGTCTGACTGGGTCTCTCTGACCGTGACTGCTCCTGGACTGAATGGGGCATTTATCACACTGTCTCGGGCAAACCAGCTGACCATCATGCACATGGGCCCAAGAGCCTGTGAATTAGCTCCTGTCCATTAGCCCCTGTCCAAACACTCTGGCCCTAATACCGTAGTCACGTTATCAGTCCCCTCCAGACCCTGGAAGCGTGATCAGGCATGAGCTCCCTGTCTCCTACCATCCCTCATCTCCACTTGGACAAACTGTCAGTTAATTAGCTAATGTGGGTAAAAATGCTCGTAGCTGAAAAAATGCGCAGCTGGGCTATTATGATAATCATCTGCTGGCTCCCCTCCCTCCAATTCCCTCTACCCCAAAGTCAGCCCACAGGACTCCTTGCTGTCTGCGGATGAGAAAACTGGAGGAGGTCATTGAATGGTCACCCATGTTTAAGGCCAGAGGCCCCCTAGCCTCCTGATGCTATGCCAGCTGGTATTATAAATCCTGAAGCCCATGGTCTGGATTGACTTTCCTTATTTAAAGGAATTGGCAGGGTGCCTGGGTGGCTCAGTCAGTTAAGCATCTGCCTTTGGCTCAGGTCATGATCTTAGGATCCTGGGATTGAGTCCCACATCATAGGGCTCTCTGCTCAGCGGGGAACCTGCTTCTCCCTCTCCCTCTGACTGTTGCTCTGTGCTCTCTCTCTCTCCCTGCCAAATAAATAAAATCTTTTTTTTTTTTTAAGATTTCATTTATTTAGGGGTGCCTAGGTGACTCAGTCGTTAAGCGTCTGCCTTTGGCTCAGGTCATGATCCCAGGATCCTGGAATCAAGCCCCACATCAGGCTCTCTGCTCAGCAGGAAGCTTGCTTCTCCCTCTCCCACTCTCCTTGCTTGTGTTTGCTCTCTTGCTGTGTCTCTATCAAATAAATAAATAAAAATCTTTAAAGGAAAAAATTTTTTTTTAATTTTTCATTTATTTAGTTGAATGAGACAGAGACAGAGAAAGAGAACAGCAATAGGGAGGAGAGGGAGAAGCAAGCTTCCTGCTGAGCAGGGAGCCCAATCCCAATGGGACTTGATCCCAGTACCCTGGGATCATGACCTGAGCCAAAGGCAGATGCTTAACCAACTGAACCACCCAGCCGCCGTAAATAAAATCTTAAAAAAAAAAAAAAAAAAAAAAGCACCATGGCAGATCTAGGATTCCCCCAAATTATCAAATTTTGGATGATGTTTGATTTCTTTCTTCAGCTAGATGGATCATTTAGAAAGTCAAAACAGCCTTTTAAAAAGATTATGTGGGAATCATAGCATTATCTGCTCCAAGTTTACAGAGCTTTAAGCCTGACATTCCTAGGGCCAAAACTCAATTCTCCACCTCTCAATTCAAGCTGCTTTGAGAAATCCCTGTTCAGAAAGTTGATCCCTGAAGGACAGGATGTCGGCTACAGTGCCCCAAGTTGCTGAAGTTTCGTGCAGTTATCAAATGCCAAAACAGGAAGGTGCCCAGGGGCAGACGTGTGTTACTCCTATCCATCTCCCCCTTCTCAAAGGTCTTTCTGTGGGGTGGGACTGAAAATAGCTGACCTCAATTGCCCAAAGCCCAATTTCAGAAGAATTAACAGCACAATTTCACTGTAGCCATATTTGGTCAATTCCTTTATGTTCCCTGATGATGCTTAGAGAGCAGTTAGACTATTTTGTTTCTCTCTGCCTATCATCCTTCTCCATCTCCTTTCCTAAAGTCCCATCAGTTCTCACCAGGGCAGCTGTTAGGGCCTCTTCCCTGGGTCCCCGCTACCATCCCATGCCCCTGCTGACTCCCAGCTCTCCTCCTCAACAGCCAGACAGATCATCCCAAAACACAATTGTGACCAATATCACCCACTGCCTGAAAATATTTAATGGCTCTCTGTCATTGGCAGAGTAAGTCTGAACTCCCTAACCAGACAATCAAGTCCCTTCAAAATTTTGTCCCCACTCCAACACACTCTGCTTGTACCATACCAGGCCATTCCCCCTTCCCCACCTGTGACTTGGACATGCCAGGCTCTGTGCCCATGCTCACACCTTTTCCTTCCTTCTGGAATGCCCTTTCTACCTCATCTGCATCCATGAAAAACCTTTCTTCAAGAGTCAGCCCCGGGAGTGCCTGGGTGGCTCAGGGGGTTAAGCCTCTGCCTTCAGCTCAGGTCATGACCTCAGGGTCCTGGGATCCAGCCTGGCATTGGGCTCTCTGCTCAGCAGGGAGCTTGCTTCCCACCCCCACCCCCACCCCTGCCTGCTTCTCTGCCTACTGGTGATTTCTCTCTCTGTCAAATAAATAAATAAAAATCTTTAAAAAAAAAAAAAAAAAAGTCAGTCCAAATGCTACCTCCTCCAGGAAGCCTTCTAAGAGCTCACCTCTGAACTGCCAGAGCCCTTTATTATTCTCTTGGGCCTGCTTTGCTTTCTATGGTGGCTATTAATGTACAGATGCACTTTCCCCCACAGGACAATAGGCATATTAAAAAAAAGCCCTATAACCTAGTGTAGCATATAGTAGGTGTTGGTAATCATGAGTGATAGATGAACAAACTGCAGTAGAAGATCATAGGCTAATAGGCTAACAAGAGCATGAATCAGAGGAAGGGAACTGGGTTGGAAGGAGAAGCACAAGTCACCAAAAAAAAAAAAAAAAAAAAAAAAAGGCCAACAAGTTTGAAGACTGAGCTGACATCTTAATAACAATAGCTTGCAAAGCCCGGGAATTGTGCTAAGCATTATCCCATTTACTCATCACAACCACTCTAAAATACAGATACTATTATCATTGACATTTTTCAGATGAGAAACTGAGGCTCCGAGAGGGTGAATTTATCATTTCAGCCACTGGCCTCCTTATTGGTCTTTAAATATATCCCACATACTCCCAGTTCTTTTTTTTTTTTTTTTTTAAGATTTTTATTTATTTATTTGACAGAGATCACAAGTAGGCAGAGAGGCAGAAAGAGAGAGAGGAGGAAGCAGGCTGTCTGCCAAGCAGAGAGCCCATTGTGGGGCTCGATTCCAGGACCCCCGATATCATGACCTGAGCCAAAGGCAGAGGCTTTAACCCACTGAGCCACCCAGGTGCCCCTCATACTCCCACTTCTGAGTCTTCACACTTGCTCTACCCTCTGCCTGAAACATTCTTCCCCCAGTACAGGCAGAGCTTGCTTCCTCCCTTCTTGTGGGTCTCTATTTAAATATCACTTTACCAATGAGTTCTCTTCTGGCCACCCTATATAAAATGGCAAATAATCCCCCAGTCAGGGCCAAAGCCCAGATTTAAAACCAATTCTGACTCCAAAGCCAGATGACAAAGTTATAGTCATGGGGTGGGGCAGGGGGGGTGTCAAAGGGACTAGAAATGCTCATCACTGAGCCAATTACTGTGATGATTGGTTGGGCCAGGGTCTCAATGACTATCCCTGGAATTGGGCAGGGTGGGGGAAGGGAGGCCCATTTGAACTATATGGATCAAAATGGAGGAGGGATACTCCAACAAAAAATTGGGAGACTGCAAACGAAAGGAAGAGAGAATTCCAGGCAGGTAAAAACAATAAATATTCACAATAGCCAAACCCTACCAATTTAGTGAAGGAGACAGTCTGATCTGTAAATGAATTCACCAGTCCAAATGGACCAAATCATTGACCTAGTAGACTCACTTTGCTCTGGCCTCCAAGAAACTACTCAGCACCAAAAAACTGAGATTCCATTTTTTACTAATCAAATTAGCAAGAATTTTATTTTTAAAGGTTTTTTTTTAATTTGAGAGAGTAAGAGTGCAGGGAAGGCAAGAGGAAAAGGGAGAAGCAGACTCCCCACAGAGAGCAGGGAGCCCGAGGCAGGGCTCGATCTCAGGACCCTGAGACCACAACCACAACTGAGACACCCAGGTGCCCCAAGATTTTTTTTTTTTATGTTAATACCTCTATCAGGATGCTGGAGTATAATCGGTAGAAACTTTCTTCCTGGAAAGCATTTTGGAAATATATATCAAGATCTCAAAAAATATTTTGATCCTCTGACCCAGTAATTTCACTTCTAGAAAAATATGTAAAAAAATAAATCCAAAATATGGGCAAAGATTTAGGCACCAAGGGGGCACCTAGGCAGCTCAGCCGGTTGAGGAGCTGACTGTTGATATCAACTCAGGTCATGATCTCAGGGTCCTGGGATGAGCCCCATGCCAGGCTCTGGGCTCAGTGGGGAATCAGCTTCAGGATTCTCTCTCCCCTTCTGGCCCTCACCCCACTTGTGCACACTCTCTTTCTCTCAAATAAATAAACAATTTTTTAAAAAAAGATTTAGGCACCAAGATTTTCATCACAGAGTTTTAATAATAGCAAAAAAGAAAGCAAAGAAGACAGACGGAAAAGAAGGAGAAAAGAAAGAAAATCTATATGTGTAAGGATTAGGGTTTGGTAAAACGTAGCTCCATATAGAAGATTATGCAGTCATTAAATGATATGGGATAGTTCATATGAATTTGTTGAGTAAGAAAGCATGATACAAAACTGTCTACACAGTATATTAACCATGTAAAAGAAAGCCACATATGCCCAGAAATGAAAAAGATAAATATATTAAAAATGCTGGTAGCATTTATCTCTCCATGATAGATGCTTTATATATTTTTTCTTCTTACTTGCATATATTTTCCACAATGATCAAATATTACTTAAACATTACTTTGAAAGTAACCCCTTCTTGGCTCCCAAGAATTTGGCCACCCACTTACCATTTCAGCCATTTGGACACCTGGGGAAAAACACTTGGTGGGTGACATAAGAAGGTTAGCAACTCTTTTTGTGTCTTACAACATTTCCCCCATCATTCACAGAAAGATCAGTTTTTCTTGTATTTGCCAGTCCACCCTTAGAAAGAATCCATCACTTCCTCACATGATGCTTCTTTTTTTTTTTTTTTTTTTTAAGTAAACAAAACCTGGGAATGGACCATAAACTTGTGCTGAACCCTGATATGAAAATGGGTAGGCCTTGGGCTTCCAGCTGCCAATGGAGTGCCAGGGCAGAAGGGATGCCCAGGCTGATGGGTGCCAGAGGTAGGTAAAAGTGCCCCCATTGTAGGCCTGAAATGCCTCCAAGAGTTCTAGCCTGCCACTATTTGGGGTTCCGTGGACACGGTCTGCCTAGAGGGCCCTCAGAAGACAAGGTCTCCCTCACTGCAGGCAATGGCTAATTGCCAATGATTGCTGGCCTGGGAGAGAGAGAACAAGATTATGCTTTTATGACTACACAAATGGCACTACCTCCAGGAAGCTTTCCCTGCCTCCTTCCCTGAGCCTCACTACCGCTCCAGATTACATTTCTCCCACAAGGAGCCATGGCTCTGGGTACTTCCCTTGCCCCTCTTGGAGCAAATGTCACCAGTGATGATGTGGCAGCCGGTACTGTGAGAAGACATCCCACAGACCTTGGTTCCCTCTCTGGCTCTGCCACTCAATTCCTGAACCTCAGTTTCATCAGCTCTAAAATGGAGACAGTAAGCAGCACAGAGAATTGTCCCCATCCTGGGACCTGACAACCTTACCAGGCTCCTGTGACATGATTGTACCCAAAGAAACTGCCAGCCAGCCCAGAGCCACAAAAGAATACTCCCTAGGCCCAGCCCAGTGGTGGCAGCAACCCCCCCCCAACCTCCCCACCCAGACCTCCAGCCAGCCGCAGCCAGGGAACAGACAGCCAGTGGTGGCTAATGATACCTCTCCCATCTTCTGGACAGAGTAATTGCCAGGTGGGATGGCAGGACCCCAATTATTGAGGGTCTGTCCAGGGGTGTGGTCACAGGCATGTCCAAAACTGAATTCAGCTTCCCCTCAAATGTGTTACCCTTCCTGCTGCACCACCCAGGGGACCCAAGTTGGAAATCAGGATAAGGTCCTCACATCTCCTTGTCTCCCATTCAATCCATCTGTCACCAAGTCCTGTCATTTCCATCTCTCAAATCCACATTTCTTTCCATTCCAGGGCTTCCCGCTGTAGTTCACATCACTACCCACCTCTTCACAGGTCTCTCGGACTTCACACTGCCCCACAGGGAGGCTCTTTCCTCCTGCTGCTGCTGAAGACCCTTCAATAGCTCTCAGAAAACCAGCCTCAGTAAGTTTAAGCCCCGCACCTTGCTCCAGTTTGGTCCAGGCTTACCTATTTAACCTCATCTCCATTCCCCACCTCCTGTCTGTAGTTTCCCCTAATTCACTGTCCTGTTTCTCACCAGCTTGTTTTTGCTCATGTCATTCCCTGTCATTAATGTCCTTCTCTTCCTCCCTTTTCCACTGACTAGTTCCTTTTCATATTTTAAGAGTTAGCTCAGATTTCCATTCTTCCAGAAGGCTTTTTACTCCCACATTCCCAACACACACACTCCCAAACTAAGTGTCCTCATTGTTGCCACTTAGTGTGAGCACTGTTCCAAGCACCTTTGATGCTTGTAACTCATTTAACCTTCACGGCAAACCCTGTACCTAGGTTCTCCTATTATTATCCTCATCTTTGGATAAGAAAACTGAGGCTTGCAGAAGTTAAAGTAACATTTCCAAGGCCAAATCAGTGGCTTAGCAGTGCTGAAACCAGGTCTATTTTTTTTTCTTCAATAAAAAGACCTGCATTGTTCTTTTCTGCTTGTAAAAGTACCGAGAAAGAAGTAAAAATCACTCTTCTTTTTGTCAATTTGGTGAATACCCCTGATCTGGCATGCAGTAGGCACTCAGTAAATGCCATTTCTCTATGCCTATGTATACATGCTGATTTGGATAGCATTTTATATAAACTGCTCACACCAATCCTGCAGTTTCCTGAATCTGGAGCTCCTGGGAGTGCACCGAGCACCCCCACTCCCGCATCCATCTAGCCCCTAGTAGCCTCAGGCTCCCGGCCTCCGAGGTCTCCAAACTACAGCTTTGTTTCCCTGCGAGATGAGGACAGGGATCGCTGGAACTCGTTCTCAGGTCACAAACCACAACTGTACAGAGACCAGACACCAGAGACCAAGTGAGGTGCCCAAGCCGCGCTCAGGCTTGGGATAGCCCCTCCTAGGGTTCCTCTCCAGCCCTACACCTCTTCAGCCCTACACCTCTAATCTCTCTACCGAAACCTCCGGCCCAGACCTGGGGACCAGGGGCTCTACCTGCCCAAGGTGCTCCCACCCCCACACTCCCAGTCAGGCTCTTGGTGGCTCCCACTCTGCATCTCCGGTCTTCAACACCGCGGCTTCCGGCTTCCCACCCTTAGCCCCCCCCCCCCCCCCCGCGCGATTAATTACAGCCCCGCCCCCAGGTTTAG
Source organism: Enhydra lutris kenyoni (assembly GCF_002288905.1). Classification (NCBI taxonomy): domain Eukaryota; kingdom Metazoa; phylum Chordata; class Mammalia; order Carnivora; family Mustelidae; genus Enhydra; species Enhydra lutris. The sequence continues at coordinate 16,250,677 of NW_019154093.1, forward strand.
GGCCGCGGCAGCCCCATTCCCGGGCTCCCACCGCCACCCCGCCCCCGGGCTGCTCCCCTGGCCGGGGAAAGTACCGTCCCCTCCCCCTGCCCGGTTCAAGGCCCTGGCGCCCTTGCGTCAGGGCGGGAGGCTGCCCTTCCAGACTAGTGCTGGCGCCGGGTGCGTCGCACTTTACGGAAAGGACGCCCGAGAATAAATCCGGAGCGGATTTGCATCACAGCAGCAGGGGAGGGCTCGAAGCCACCCAAGTTCTATAGCGAAGGACTTCCCGGTCCCGTCCCGGACCAGTGGCCGGTTTAGGAGCAGTGGGGGAGTGGGAGGGAAGCTGCTTCAAGGGAGGAGGAGTGCACACCGCCGTGAAACCTGGGGCGGGAAGCCAGCTAGCGGGGAGTAATCTCTTCCCCTTGGCTGGGCGGACATCAGCCTCGGCCTGGGTCCTCGTCGAGGGAAGTGGGGACCTGTGCGTGCGTGCAACTTGGACTAAAGGAAACAGCTCCGGCCCGGGGGTAGGAGAGCTTTGCAGTCCCCACCCATACTGCTAAGAATCCCCCGCCCTCCGTCCGCTGGGGCCCTTGTATCCCTGCGGCCTGCAAGTCTGTGACTACTGTGTGCTCACAAAGCGACAGTCCTGACCTCAGGTCCTAGCCCGGGCTTAGACTGCCGCTCATCAGACTTCCACTCCACCCCCATGGGCCAGTCTGCAGGGCAATTCATTCGCGTCCTTAGGTGAGGCGGCTCATGCTTTCTCAGCCGCAAAGTCTTTTACCCCTTTGTATCAGCTAAAATGTTGCTCCTTTTAAGTCCAGCTCCAAAACCACCTATACATCTTCAGTGAAGCCTGTAGGGGTCCATGCCCCTGCCTTTCTAAGCCCCCAGTGTCCCAAGTCTGAACCTCTTTTTTAACCCTGACACTTCTCTCAGTGTATCTACCAAGCATTAGGCTGCAAGCTTTGAAGAACGAGACTTAACTGTGTCCTCAGTGCCAAGGGGAGTGCCAGGCACTTGGTGGGGACAGCATTGGCTGCTGTGTGATCTTTGGCAGGTCCTGCTCCCTTTCAGGACTTCACACTCCTCCTTCACCCTCATGGTGAAGCATTTGGATGAGATGCCTGTCAGGGTTGCCTGCCTCTCTGACGCTGTGAGCCAATGACTTATCGGATCTCCAAGCCTCCTGTGATGACCCACCCTGGGAAGGGCAAAAGTCAGGGCTCCATTTGAAATTCTTACACTCCGCTGAGTCAGTTAATAGAGACAGCTGTGCAAGGTAGCTGAAGCTTAGGGATCCAAAAGGTTCCTAATGCCAAGGCACCACAATGCTATCCCAGCTGTAAAGTTCCCCCCCACCACCACCACACCCAGACCAGGTTCCAGAGCCCTGAAAACCAGTTTCGTTGGGGGGGAGGGGGGAAGGGTGTTTAGGCCATCCCAGAAAGTGAAGAAGCCCCCATTCACCGCCCCTCCCCAAAACATACACACTCTCTCCAGGAGCAGTGGCAGCAGCCTCTCTAGCCCCTGAAGACCAGCCCAGGACCACCCCTCTCTCTCCATTCCAATCCCGATCCCGCAGATACCCGCCCCAGTCCAGCTCTCAGTAGTCTGAGGTGGGAACACCCAATAGGAAGAGACTCAGCTTTTCTCACAGCACAGACTGTCAGGCCCTATCGCACACTTCCCTAAATGGACCTCCCTACCTGCCTAGGGCCGGCCACATGGACTACTCCTCCCTGAAACTTCCATCCAGGGGTTTTCGTTTGACCTGTTGAAGCCACATGGATTAATGCTAATCTGAAACCACCGCCCTCAGATTAAGACCATCGCTGAGATTCCAGTTCTCCCTAGCCTAATGACCTTGGACATCTTATTTATCCTCCCTGAGCCTCAGTTCCTTCAACCATAAAATGGGAGCAATGACTTATATACACAGGGTGGTTGCAGGCATCATGTAAGATTTATAAAACACCTGTCATAGGAACTGACGTATATAGGATGTCAAATGTAAGCATTATTTATATTCCTTATTCCCTACTTTCTCCCCTGAAGCTGTCTAACACTTTGTCTGAAAGCTGAGCATGGAGACATCTGAAAGGGAACAGGACAAAACCAGGAGTATAAAATGCTAAAACCTGCGCTTAGGACCCAATTATCAACTTCAAAAGAAAGCAAAGGTGGTTTGAGGCCTAGAGAGGGGACATGATTTGCCAAAAGTCACACAGCAAATGGAGGTAGGGAGAATGGCAGGCAAGCAGGGAGATGGAAGCAAATGAGGATGTGGGTAGGGTTGGGGCTGAGGTTTTGAGCTGAATCCAAGGACAGGCAGCCGAGCAAGAGGATCTCCAGCAGACATTGCCCCATTTTCCATGCCCAGAAGAGTTTGGCATTTGCCTCTCTCTGGAAATGCTCCTTCTGCGTTCCTGAGTTTGCAGTAGTTTCCCAGAAATGCTAGGTAAATATCCGTGTCGTTTACTGAGTAACCAACCCCATAATCAGGCGGGAGTCCCCATACCACGTGTTGTCTCCAGTTTGGCTCTTTCTGTAGAGATGCGTCTCCCAGGCACCACCCCAGGGAGATGCCCCTCCCCCACGGGGTCCCTTACCAAGGCCTTGCTAGGGGCTCCGCACCCCACCCCACAGCGTGGCTTTTTTGGTCACAGCTCAGCATCCTCTTTGTTTTGTTTTTGTGTTTTTAAAGATTTTATTTCTTTATTTGACAGTGAGACACATAGTGAGAGAGGGAACATAAGTAGGGAGGAGTGGGAGAGGGAGAAGCAGGCTCCCCGCTGAGCAGAGAGCCCGATGATGATGATGATGATGATGAATGATATGGGGCTCAATCCTAGCATCCTGGGATCATGGCCTGAGCCCAAGGCAGATGCTTAATGACTGGGCCACCCAGGCACCCCTCAACATCCTCTTTGGAGAGTTGGCTCTTCCCAGCAGCCCCCCAAAATTGTGGTATACAGAATATTTTCTACTTAGTATTTTTCTTCCAAAAAAAGCCAGATGTGGCTTGCCATTCCAGTGTGATAAGATGTCTTACTAACATTTAAAAATGTCCTGGGCTGCTGTTAACCCCAGTCATGGAGAAATCGGGAGGCATTGTGACTAGTGTCACATTGTGACTGGTTAGGCTACTTGGTAATATAATATTTTCTTTAGGCTATGTTTTCTTTGTTTCTATTTTTCCACTCTCTGCGTCCCCCTCCTGCTGTTGCACTCCCCTCATCCTCAGAAATCAAGAATGTGTTCTCTTGGAAGATGTCTGTCCTTTGTCTGGTTTATTGCAGGCTTCTTAACTTATTCTAAGCTCATGTGTCCTGAGCTCTCTGCCTCCTCCTCAGTGTTCATGTGTGAACTCCTTTCCCCGTCGCCAATGCCCGTCCTCTAGTTTAGACATTCACCTGAAGGTAAGGGTTTCACTAATTGACTTCTCAAGACTTCTCTATTCGAGGATACTCTAACCTTGAGATCTGGGAATCAGTGATGCCAGAATTCCATATTTATGACTCTAATTCAGATTTCACCACTCTAGAATTCTGTGATGCTAAGATTCCATGACTGTGGATTCTATGCATTTAGAATTTTACAGTTTTTGTGTTTTCATGAATTTATCATGGACTTAGTGACCATAACCAGGACCCATTTGTCCTGGGTTTTTGTGTTTGTTTTCCAGAGGAAGCAAGTCTCAGCTCTGGGCTCTCTTCTCTGTATTTGCTGAAGGCACAGAAGATTTTTGGATAAAACGTAGCATTCCCACTTGCCCTGGGGCTGGAATATGCCCAGGACAGCCTAGTCCTAGTCCTCAGCAATCAGCCCACCCCACTCCTCCCAAGCTCCTCATTGGGGCTTCGAATATCTGACGGTAGCAGGAAAAGTAGGCTCCTGGGCAGGCCTTCCACCCAGCTTCCTTTCCTCCCAGGCCTGCCCCAGGATCCAGGGCCAGAAAGTTAACTGGGAGACTGGCCTGGTCAAGTGGGCAGAAGGGGAGGGAGGGTTGAGCACAGGGCGAGGACGGAAGTTGGGGTGTGGGTGAGGGTACTGGTAAGGGTGGGGTGACCCATATAGCATTGTAGGGTTGGAGCTAGGCTTCCTGTCATTGACCCACTGGTGACAAGGGACCTCCAGCCTGGCGCCCTGGGGGCGGTCGTTCCAGTCCTTACCCATTGTCCCAAACACAAACTTTGTGTTTCTTTGCCTGAGTCAGACTCCCAGGAAAACCCAGAGGGCAGGAATCGGGGATGGGGAAACTGGCCTTCTTGCACTCCTTTCTGGAAAGGGGGCAGGGCTTTCCACGGATCACACTAGGGTTTGGGGTAGATAGACAAGGACTGGAATTCCGGGCTCCTGCCTGCAGCTCAGAGCTATTCCCCCCACACTCCAAAGGGTCCCAGTATTACAAAATGCTACCCCAACAGGACTGCTCAGCCTGGGGCCTGACTGGACTCTGGGTTGGAAGATGAGCCCGCCCCCAGGCAGCCTCCCAGGAGCTGTCTGGACCCCTCCTCCGCCCCTGGGCTCTTGGCCGAAGCTGCCAAACCCGATTTTCCCGGTGGCTGCCCAGAGGTGGGCTGGAGCAGGAAGCCTTCTCTGGGCAAGGACCCTTCAGGCCACTGTCCTCCCCTCCTGACCCCACCCCCTCGCTCTTCCCACATCTGTGCCTCTAGCGCTTCTTCCTCCCTCAGCCTCTCACCTCATGTTGCTGCTCGGGCCTTAGGAGGTGTGGGCCAGCCCTGCCCCTCTCATCTACAGATGGAGGACTCAGGACAGGCTCCTAAGGATCACTCGTGGAAGGTTCCAAAGAACCACACCATGAATTGGGGGGGGGCACCACTTGGACGCTGGTTTGGGGCGATGTTGGGAGCACTTCCTGGGGTACGAGGAGGAAGCTCTGCTCTATGGAATTCTAGAGTGTGGTTGTCAGGGTGGAAGGTGCAATGTTAGGGAGGGTGCCCCTCTTGTTCCCTCAGGTTATCTCCAGGAGCTAGAAAGAGACAGAGAACATCATCCCAGACTAAGTCCCCTTGCCACCAATGTTCGGAGTCCTTGCCACAGCCCGGTGCAGTACCTGTGTAATCTGTCTCATGTCTGTCTCCCACTGAGCTGTAACACCCCCCAGGAAGAACTCCTGCTGTCTTGCACACTGCTGTATCTCCAGAACTTGGCACCCTCCCTGGCACATGGCAGGCACTACTGACTGAGACCGAGTTTCAGATTGAAAAGCAGAAGCGGAGGAACCCTAGGTGCTGGAGACCAGCCAGGTCTGCTCACCTAACCCAGGCCCCTGCTCCAGGCTGCCACATGGCCCAAGCCTCTTCCTCTGGTGTTCTCAACCCCCAAGGAGCTCTGGTGGGGTGGGAACGAGTGACCGGTACCCAGTCATCCAGGGGTCACCTAGACTGGAGTGGTGGGTGCCCTCTGGCTGCGGCTGCCTCTGGGAGCCTGGAAGGGGAGGGGCCCTGGAGGAGCCCGTCATTGCAGAGGGAGCTAAAAATAGCCAGAAGAGATGATGTCATCAGGTTCCCACAGTTCAGCATTCCCCACCCCCCACCCCATCTCTCTCACACTCACACACACACACACATACACACATTCTCAGAGACACAGATACACACAGACACAAGTGTGTGCGCACACACACACACACCCACTCTTCTAGGGGAGGGAAGCTTCTGGGTTCCAGGGCTGCAGGCAGGGAAGTCTGGTGAGTGTGTCTGCATGTGTGCGTGTCTGTGTGTGCCTGGGTTGCATGAGTGTGATTGCATGTGTCCGTCTATATGCTTAGGTGCTCGTTTGAGATGCACGCATGTTTATGTCAGCGTATGTTCTTTCATAAACATGTGTATGTGTGGGTGCATCTGTCAGCTGGGGAGGTCCACGTGCATTAGTGGCAGTGTGTAGCTCTGTTTATAAGCCTGTACTTGCATGCACCTGTGTTTGTTGCATTGTGTGTCTGTGAGTCTACTTCTGTTTACACGTCTGCATATGTTCATGGACTGTGACATGTGTCTTTAAACGTGTGGGCCCCTTGGTGGGCCTTGGGCAGCAGCCCAGCCACCTTCCTGCTTTGACTGAGGTTCAACACCACTTTCCCCACACCAGAGGAGCCTCATCCCCCAGCCTGCGCAGTCTGGGTGCAATGTGGCAGTGACGTCTCTGCCTGGTCCCGCCTCTCTGGGTCCTGGTGTCTGGCAAGCCTTGGAATGGAAGGACACAGACACAATTCATTTTCTCCTCCCAGGCTTTTTGAAGCCCCAGGGGGCCAGGCCATGGCTTTCAGGCTTCATTCCCACCCCCAACCTTCAGGGAAGGGGAGCCTCAGACACACACCCATGCATACAGTGACACCTTGGAGAAGAGTCCCTCACAGTGTTTCCCGCCACTAAGACACAAAGCCATGGAGACACACCCCACGGCAATTCAGTTACACCTGATGACACAGGGACACACACTCAGAAAGCCAAATGGAAAATCCCCAGGCCGGAGTTCAGCACCCTCCCCCTTTCTGACTCGACTCAGTCTCGCCCCACCCCTAACCGCCCAGCACCCAGCGCAGCTGACAGTCCTGGAACACACTGGCCTCAGGGAATAGCTCAGGGGTTGAAGGTGGCCTGCCCTCCCCAGAAGCAACCCTCTCCTGCCTCAGGCTGCCCACACCCCATTCCTGACCTTCATTCCTCTCAGGGATGCCTCCCTCCGGCACACGGCACACGTATACCCTAACAAACACACCTGGATGCACGGAGGCACACCCACCCACACATCCATTCATACTCCCATTGTCCTGGCCTCACATACACACACCCCAACTACATCCGCACACTGACCAGCGCCTCCACAGAGCCACATACAGCTCACACTGAAGCACTCCTGGAGTTAGACTCAAGTCCTGAAATCTCTCATCCGGTCCCTGTCTGATCCATGCCTCTACCTCCCTCCTCAAGGACCTGGCTCCCTGTAACTTCTAAGATGTCTGTGGAAACCCTTTTCCCTGTGCAGTGGGGGGAAATGCCCCCTACCTCATGGGGCTGACCAAAAGCTGAGGTGTGCGTTGAGAAATGGTATGCATTGCTGACCTTGTCCTGTCCTTCCATTGTCTAACTGTGATCCCAGCTGTCCTCACTGAAGCCTGTCCCTGGGAGCATTCAGCCCCAAACCCACCCTCCTACCCAGCATAGTTGTCTGGAAACACCTTACAGTGGAGTAAGCAGCTGCAACAGAAATGATTGTATTTGCCTGCTGTTAACCACCCATGGCCCCTAGGAGATGCAGGTCTGGAGCCAGCCAAGCTTCTGGACTAGTTTCTGGACATTTCTAGAAGATCAGAAAGCTGCCAGGTTGACAGAGGTGTCTGAGAACTGAGGAGAGAAAGGAGAGGGGAGAGTGTGAGGAAGACAGCAGTCCTGGAAGCTCCACCGTTCTTAGAGTCACAGTTCCCCAGGCCCTCCTCTCTCAGACAATACACCCTCTATTAAGGCTCTCAGCCTTTAGGACGTCTGCCATCGAGACCCCACCATACTTTGAGGGTGGTATTTCACACAGGGTATGCCCCCTAGAGTGCCTCTGCAGGGCTAAGATGGGGGAAAACGAATGGCCCTGGTTTTCCCAACTCCCACCCTGCCAGGAGGCCCTTGGCTAACCTTGTGGCGGAAGGATCCACACACTGGTGGTGGTGGTAGGAGTGTTGTTGATATCTGTGGCCACAGTGGCAGGATTGGTGGCTGCAGGGGTGGCAGTTGGACCTTGGGGTTTCTGCCGGTACGTTCTGCGGCTACACTTGAACATCTTCGGAAATCGAGGCCGAGGCCAGCCTAGCCTTGGCCTACGGTAGGGGGAGCTTAGGCCCCGGGGCCGAGGGGCACGGACAGGCTGAGAAGGCCCCATGGGCACAGGAAGCTTCTGTAGTGTGCCAAGGGTGCGCCTGGACAGGGCAGCTGCAGCCTCTATGACATAGAGTCCACATAAGGGCGGTGCTCTTTTTTTATAGGTCTTGGTCCCCTGCCCCACCCCATGGGTCACAGTGCTCTCCATGGGTCCAGCCCAAGGGCCAGAAAAACCTCAGCTTGGCCCCTAGGGAAAAGGAACTCTGAGGAGGGGAAAATTACTTCCTGGCTTTCTCATTTACCCACATTGACAATATTAACAATGTTTCTTAAGCATTTACTGTGGTGCCAAAGAGCACCCAGTACTTTATAAACACTCTCTAATTAATCCCACAACAACCTTACTCTATCATTATTCCTATTTCATATAGTCAGTTCTCATTATTCACAGTAGTCCTAGTCTAATAGAGTCCCCACCACAAATAGCACATTAGCAAATGGAGCCAACGCTCCTACAGGGTTACGTTCCTATCAGCCTCTGGTCACATCGGCTATAAGGCCCATTGCAGCCTTCTTGTGCTCAGAGACACTAGATAGCACTTCAGCATTATTCAATAAACAGCAAAATCACCACCACAAGCACAAAAATGGGGAAAATGTGACACTGAATGGACCACAAGAACAGGTATACATTCTAAGAGGTCAAACAAGGAGGCAGAGAACCCTCCTATTCAGCTTCCTCTAAGAACATGGGAAGGAGGCAGCTCAACATTTTTGCAGCTCTGTGAATGTCTGTGAGTGACTGCAAAAGTGACATGAGGATTGGCGTGGGGTTACAAATAAATTCTAGTGAGTAGGTCAATTCACAGATATGGAAGATATGGAAGCCATGAATAATGATCAGCTATATAAGGAAACTGAGGCTCAGTTAGGTGAGGTCGCACAATTAGAGGCAGGCAGGGGTTCCAATCCCTGATGGCTACAGTCCAAAGCCCGGACATTTAACTCTTGCTGTTCTGCACTCATTTAATCATTCAATCATTCAGGAATTGTTCACTAACAACTTCATATGTGCTGGGCGCTGGGATCATAGATGGAGGTGACCTGGCTCCCATTCTTCCTGAGGGGAAAGAGAAAGCCATGAATTAGTGCAGCTGGAGGAACACCTAGGTCCTTAGGGCAACGTAAGTTGTGTCAACCCTTTCTTATAGCAGACAGGAATGTGAGTGGCTCAGCCAGGCCTTGCACTGAGTTGTTGTGGAGTGGTGGACATCTGCCCCCTCTCTCTTCCCTCTTACTCCACCTCCAGCCCTCCTTCCGAGCCTCCATCTTCTCTGTTCCTGTAGGAACTTGCTAGGAGATTTTGGGGTCCTCAGCACCATCCTAAAAGTCCTCACACCCCTTCCATCTTCTATTGCTATCCTCAGTCTTAGAAAATGGTCCTTGCTCCCATCAACTTCTAGGCATTGCACCTATAAACCCACTTGGCCTTGGCCATTTTCTTCCTCAAGTCCCAGACCAAGGCCTCCTCTCCTGTTCTTTCTGGAAGTCGGCTCCTCCTCACTTAGAGATCCCATCAGTATAGACAGTCTGCTTGGTGGTTAAGGTAGAGACTCTAGCATCAGACCAACTAGGGGTGAATCCTGGATCTGCCACTTACAAGCTGTGTCATCATGGAAAGTACTTGACCTTCCTGTGCCTATGTTTCCCCATATTTAAAAAGGGGAGAAAAGAGCATCTATCTCATAGGATTGTTGTGACAAGGGGGTTAAAGACCATATATGTAATGCATTTAAAATATGATCTACACAGATATTAGTGTTATTGGCCCCTTATCTCAAGTTTTTTCAGCTGTTTCCTCCCATTATAGAAAACAAAAATTAGGGGCGCCTGGGTGGCTCAGTCATTGGGCATCTGCCTTTGGCTCAGGTCATGATCCCAGGGTCCTGAGATAGAGCCCTGCATCAGGCTCCCTGCTTAGGGGGAAGCCTGTTTCTCCCTCTCCCTTTGCCCCACTTGTATTCCCTCTCTCACTGTCTCTGTCAAATAAATAAATAAAATCTTAAAAAAAAAAAAATTAATGTCAACTACATTTACATTTTTAAAAATTTTTTTGAAGATTTTATTTATTTATTTGACAGAATAGAGACATTGGGAGAGAGGAACACAAGCAAGGGGAATGGGAGAGGGAGAAGCAGGCTCCCCGTTGAGCAGGGAGCCCAATTCAGGGCTAGACCTGAGGACCCTGGGATCATGACCTGAGCCGAAGGCAAACACTTAATGACTGAGCCACCCAGGCGCCCCTAAATTTTTTTTTTAAAGTCCACTTCATCCATCTCACACCCCCTCTCCACACTCTGACCTTCCCACTCTGTGGTCATTCCTGTTTGTCCCAGAGAAAATCTTATTTAAGGTCTTATTTAAGGGGTGCATGGGTGGCTCAGTGTGATCTCTCTCTGTCAAATAAATAAATAGAATCTTTTTTAAAAAATAAAATAAAATCTTATTTAAAATCCCTATAGGGTGCCTGGGTGGCTCAGTGGGTTAAACCTCTGCCTTTCACTCAGGTAGTGATCTCAGGGTCCTGGGACTGAGGCCCAGATCAGGCTCTCTGCTCAGCCGGGAGCCTGCTTCCCCCTCTCTCCACTGGCCTCTCTGCCTACTTGTGAGCTCTCTCTGTCAAATAAATAAATAAAATCTTTAAGTTCCCTATAACTATTTTCTTATATAGACCAGCCTGAGCTTAAAATCAATCCTAAGAAATCCACACGGCCCCCCCAAACCCCGCCCCAGGTCGCACAGCTAAGCAGCAGCAGAAGTAACATGGAAGTACCTGGTCTGAATGACTCCAAAGCCAGAACTTCCCTAGCACCTCGATATCCGGAGCACTGGAGTGGAAAGGAGGACCGGCAGTGGAAAGAGACAGGCGGGGGTCCAAGCGAAGCTGTTGAAGGGGTCACACTGGGACTGCGGAGTCTTACAAGTGGGGGTGATGCTTTTGTGGGATCATGGCGCCACCTGCTGGCAGAAAGGAAAGGGGTGCTGGACGCCCATTGCTAAGAACACTGGATGGGGGGAAGCAAAGCCTGGGGAGGGAGATGGGTAAGGAGGAAAGAGGAAGGGAGGAGAAAGATGGGGAAATTGAGATTCTGTAGAAGGAAGAGGACCAGAAGTCATTTGCTCCTCAGAGAAGGGGGTAGAAGCTGCTAAACCTGGGTCATTTCCTTGCAGAGACGGGGAGACAGACTTTAAGTATGTCCCTCTGAGGTTGCTTTGTGGTTTCTCAGTTGCTGGGAGTCAGTGCACACACAGCACAGAGTGCGTGTGCACTCATAGGCACTCATGGGCACTCGTGGGCACTCATGGGCACTCATGGGCACGGCTAGGTGTTTGTGTGTGGATCTGTGGGTGCCTCCATAGACGGCTGCTTGGGTAGATGAGTGGGCCCGGGAGCGCACGGGGTATGGAGGAATGGATCTGCAGGCCAGAGCCTCTGTGGTCGAGGGCGCGTGAGGTTCGAGGTTCTGGAGGCCACTTGTTTACCCTCCCACTTCTCTTCCTCCTTCGGATCAGGAAGGGTGTTACTGTGGTTGGCGTTGCCAGGCCGACAACAACGAGGCCTGCGGCTCCGGTGGCTATGGGGACAGATCTCCAGGCAGCAGGGGGCAGCAGGGAAGGAAGAGGTTGGCTGGCTGTGGGGTTGGGCGGGCAGGAAGGTGAGCCCAGGACTTTAAAAAGGCTGCCCCGCCTGCAGGTGAGCTGTGGAGCGGGAGAGCCAGCCCCGTCTCACTGCCTGCCCACTGGAGTGGCAAATCCCTTGCATAGGCTGTCCCTTCTGGAGCCTCAGCAGAGCCTTCCTTCAGAACTACCAAGAGCCCTGAACAGGTGATGGCACAGGATTGAGATCATCCTATGAAGTAAAATCAACCTGGAAACGGGTTTGGGAAACTGGAAGGCCAATGGGGGAGGGTCCTGAGAGCCTAGGGTTGGTTTGATGGAGGGGTCCAGGATATATCAGGGTGAGGGAAGGGCGTGGAGTGACCTATGGTGTGGGAGTTGGGCTTGGGGTGCCTGTGGAGAGAGCTGGGGGATCAGTATCCCAGTGTCGGGTGCTGGGAGAGGACCTGGGCCCTACAGAGAGGCAGGGGTGTCAGGATAGGACTTTGGAGAAGCCCTGAGGGGTCAGAGGCTAGATGTAGGAGAAACGGGGTGATTTAGGGGTCCTGGATGCTGGAATCTGGTATGGCAGGTTCCCAGTGCAAGGGCCGGCCCAGGTAGTAGCAGAGGTGGGCAGCAGGAATCCCTAACTCCCACTTGTCTGCCTCTCAGGAGCCACCATGCAGTGTTTCAGCTTCCTTAAGACCATGATGATCCTCTTCAATTTCCTCATCTTTGTAAGTATGGGAGTTGTGGGCTGTTCGGGCCTCCCTATGGGAGGGGATCACAACCACAGCAGAGCCCAAGCTGGGAAACGGGAGATTGCTGGGCCCAGACTCTGTTGCACACTTTTCCCATTCAGATAGAGTGCAGAAGTCTCCCCCAAATTCTGAGTCCTGGTCTCAGGAGCAGCCTGGCTGCCACAGTTGGGGTAGAAAAGCTTAGGAGAAGCTCCTCCCTACCAGGAAGCTTCAGACCCAAATTAGGGCAAGGTGGGATAGGCTAACAGGAATAATTGCCGCTGTTTCATGGCATTGGGGGCCCAGGGAGGGGGGAAGAGTTTTCCCATGCTTACCTGGTGTACAAGGAAATTTAGTGGCTCTGTAGAACAGATGGGGAGTTGAAATGAAAGACGCCCGGAGACCTCAGAGCAGAGATCAAGAAACACTTATTCATTCAACAAACAGTTATTGCCTAAGACTCTGTGCTAAGTGCTGGGGGAAAGGTGAGTGAGCCCTTTCTCTGCCCCTGAGGATCTCAGGTCCAGCAGGCCAGGTAGACAGTTGCAACATATAATGTCTGGCCTTAGCACAGGGGCTATAGGAGACCCCATGAGGGACTTAAACCCTGGTCTGAGAAGACTATCTGGAGGAAACAGCTGTGGCTGGGCATTTGCGCTGGGTGAAGGGGTTGTAAAGCATGCAAAAAAGGCCCAAAGGCAATGAAATCAGGTATTGTTCAGGAAACCAGGAACAGAGGAAACTGAGTAATGAGGCATGACCCTGGAGATGACGGTGGAGACGGGAAAAAATGGATGAAGGACAAAGCCCTCAGATGGCGGCTGAGGGACGGAAGGAGGGGTGAGGGAAACAGAAGCTTTGAAGATAAAGCCCATGTCTCTGGTCTGAGCAACCCAGGGGATGTCCTTCAGGCAGCTGCATACCCAATGGGGTTGCAGCTCCGGTTGGAGCTGGACATGGATGTTTGGAAGTCACAGGACCACAAACAGTCAGTGAAACCATGGGAGTGGGGAAGAGCACTCAGGCCAAGTGAGTTCTGCAAAACCCAACTTACAAAGAGTATGTGGAGAAATGGTCACCTGGAAGCAGCTAGAGAAAGAGCAACAAGAGGAAAACAAGGAGCCCACGATCTCAGAGAGGTCAGAAGGGTCTGGCTCATGAAGTGTCTACCCGATTTAGTGCAGGATGCCACCACAGATCTTGGAACTACATTAGAGGGGCTTACAGTGAGTGGAAGGTGAGGAGGTGGAGACATGACCCATAGAGAGATTTGGAGAAATTGGGCTGCGGGTGTGTTACCGCTCAGATTCTGATATGGTGCATGCTTTGGGCCTCTTTTGGCTTCAGGGAAGTAGGCTTTGACCATGTATCTGGAGAAGGCAGGGGGATCCCAGCAATATGGAGAGGCCCGAGGGGGTTAAAGGCAAATCCGGTTTGGTTTCTGGCCTCTGTTGCTCAGGCTTTGCCTGGCTGGGCAAGGCAGGGCAAGTCTCAGGCTCCTTGAAATTTGACCCTGTAGGCTGGGATCCCAGCCCTCTATCCTTGGGCAAACATGCCTGGGATCCAGCCACAATCTGGCATCTCATTCCTGGTTCTAGCCTCAGTTTCTACAGCTGGGGACTGGACAGCTAGGTGGAATCAGGCTGATTTATCCACTGGTGCCTGGATCACTGAGGCTTTTCTCTAAAAGCCATGGCATCTGGACGGTACCTCCCCCTGATCTGGGCCTCTGAATTCCATGAGGTTTGGGGTTGAGCCAGAGAGCCTCTGAGAGCAGCCGCAACGGCACTCCCTCCCTTGTGCCTCAGTTTTCCCTGTGAGGTAAGGTGAGGTCTAGGTTAGATGAAGGGCAGGCCTGGAGTTTGATCCTGGAGAGCCCCAAGGTAGGTGTCCCTTTTCACGGAGTCCCCCTCCAGGGTTGGTAGCAGGTGTAAACCTCAGCCCCGCCTCTGTTACTATGGTGACTGTTGAGCCTGTTGTGGCTTCCACCCCACTGTTTCACCTGTCCCAGAACAGAGGCAGTCAGCTCAGCAAGGAAATGGGGTAGGGCCCCCCTCACCCCCCATCTGGCCTCACTCACTTGTTTTCACTCCTAGCTATGCAGCAGTACCCTGACAGCAGTGAGGGAAAGTCTTGCCTTGCCCTCCCCCATTCTGTGGATATTTCTAGAACCCACGATTCCATTTATATTGTGCAGCCTGGTGCTGGCTTTGGGTGGCCCAGCTCCCATCCTTCTGGCTCTACAGAATGTTTTTCCTCCCTACAGGATGAGTTTTTAGACTCCTTAGCCAATAAAGGGAGAAATTTCTCATTTTCCATCTTCCTATCTCAAATGAGTGGTAAGGAGCTGCGTGCCCACACCGTTTTAAGGCCTGACTCTCTGTCCCCAGCTATGTGGTGTCGCCCTGTTGGCCGTGGGCATCTGGGTGTCGATCGACGGGTCGTCTTTCCTGAAGATCTTCGGGCCGCTGTCGTCCAGTGCCATGCAGTTCGTCAACGTGGGCTACTTCCTCATCGCTGCCGGTGCTGTGCTCTTCGCTCTCGGTTTCCTGGGCTGCTACGGTGCTCAGACTGAGAACAAGTGTGCTCTCATGATGGTGTGTCAAACCCAGCTCCCCGGGCCCATAACCAAGACCCAGGGTCCCCTCACCCTTGAATCCAGGCCCTGGAGATCCCCAAGCCATGCTCTGGACTCCAGGGCCCTCGGCAGAGGGGGCCGCTGCCTTGCCATACTGGGTGGTGGGTTGCAATAGGTAAGGCACAAGGGACCACCTCTTTCCAAACTCAGACCTCTGGTCCCTTATTCAGTTCTTCCTGATCCTCCTCCTCATCTTCATCGCGGAGGTGGCAGCTGCTGTGGTCGCCCTGGTGTACACCACCATGGTGAGGAGCAGGGGACAGGGCAAGGGGGAAAGACAGGGAAGAGCCCTGCAAGTGGGCTGTGGCCCCCAGGGCCCTGAGCACCGGCCTGCCCCACCCAGGCTGAGCACTTCCTGACGTTGCTGGTAGTGCCCGCCATCAAGAAAGACTACGGTTCCCAGAAGGACTTCACCCAAGTGTGGAACACCACCATGGAAGGGGTAAGGTGGGCTGGGGGACATTTTGGGGTGGGGGGAAAGAGGCAAGGCCCCGCTGACCACCCTTCCCTCCTCCTCTTCAGCTCAAGTGCTGTGGCTTCAACAACTACACAGATTTTGAGGGCTCTCCCTACTTCATGAAGAACCATACCTTTCCCCTGTACTGCTGTGCCGACAACGGCAATGGCACAGCTATAGAACCCTGCACCGAGGAGAAGGCTAAGGACAAGACTGTACAGGTGTGGTATGGAAGGTTGGGGGCTGCTTTAATGGCCACAAAGTGCTGAATGAGGGAGGGGTGCAGCGGCTGACTGTGGATGCTCTCCCCTCTCCCCCAAGGGCTGTTTCAGCCAGCTTCTGTATGACATCCGGACCAATGCTGCCACTGTGGGTGGTGTGGCAGCTGGAATTGGGGGCTTGGAGGTAACAGGGTGAGGAGGGTGGGGCAGGGTAACCCCACTAGACCAGGGTGCTTGACCCATCTTGGAGGCCTTGCTGGAGGAGAGACTTCTGGTGGGGTGTCTAGGAGGCGGGGGACTAAAGCATAAGGGCCCTGATCACATCCCTCACCTCTGCCGGTTCCTTTCCCATCAGCTGGCTGCCATGATCGTGTCCATGTATCTGTACTGCAACCTGAAATAGTCTGCTTCTACCTCCGCCGCCGCGGCTTCCACCCACGAATCTGGGAGGGCACCCTGGCACTGCCAAGCAGCAGTGACTGGGGTGGGGACAGGATCCAGCAGTGTCACTTGGGCCAGAGAGGGCTGGCCTTGCTGCTCTGGACTTGGGGCCAAAGAGGGGACGGCCGGCTTCAGGCTGTGCCTGACTTTTCCTTCCATGGGAGGGGGTGGGGGGACAGAACCTCTAAGGTGCCAGTTCTCCTGCCCATACTTCCAGTCTGTCCCTCAAACCCTTGACACCCTGTGGCACAGGGGTGCTCTTGGTGATCCCTGCAGCCTCTGGGAGATGAGAGAAAGATACCCCATCGCACAGGCATATGTAAAACCGGCAGGCACCAGGCGGAGATGTAGAAGGCACAACAGAACTCATCACCCAATTAAAATGTCTCCATTCGGAACTTTCTGTGTATCCTTGGAGAGGCAGGACGCCTTGCCTCAGATTCCTGAGGGGCTGATGACTCACAAGGCCCCTGTAAAAGCCTCAGAAGAGAAGTAGGGTGGAGGTGGGTGCCTGTTTCTCCTTCCCTTGAATTCCAGGCCTGGGAGGGAGCCTAACAGGGATGACCAGGAGGTCACTCAGGGAGGACATGGGGGCTGGGCCAGTCTGCCTTCCTATAACATGTGAGGACTTTGGCCTGAAACCACCCCCCTCCTGAGTAGGGGCAATGGACTGGAAAGCTATGAAAATAACAAGGCTTTGCCCAAGTGGGGGCGGAGTTACCAGAAATACTGCCAAGGCAATGGGACAGGGTCACTTCTTAGGATCTGGAAGTCCTCCAGAAGCTACCATCAGAGGATCCAAGCTGTCCACCCTTCTCACTGGGGCAAAGCCCCACACCTGTCCCTGCCTTGGGGATTTTAGAAAGAACTTTGTTTATTCTTCGTTCTGGCTTGCCTCTGGGACTCTACAGATCTGATCTCTTATTTAATTTTACCCCATGCTCCAGAAACTGGGCCTAGAAAGCCCAAGTGACTTATTCCACATCTACAACCTTCCCTGAAGAGTTGAGCCTTGATTTGGGCCCAGGCTCTCTGACTCCAGGGCCTGGTGGGGTCCTGGCTGGTGTGGGATCAGATTTACTTGAAAGCCAGAAGATCCCAGACATAGATCTGATAGCTGCTGAACCAGGACTGACATCACGAACGAGGGAGGCTATGACCAACAAGACCCAGGTTGGCAGACCGTGCTCCTCCTTGCTTCCCTTTGACCCCTGATTTTTCCTCCATGGCTTTTCCAGGGCAGCCCAGAACTATTTACTATCCCCTGCTGAGCCCAAGAAGGAACAACAACCTGGCCAGGGCCACACACAGTGCCTGAGAGTTAGTCTGAGGCCTAGATCAGAAGCCTACTGGGGGTGGGGGGCTGGCAGGGAGAGCAAGTCGCCACTAGTCCCTCTCCCCGCTTCAGCACCTGACCTCTCTCACACACCAGGTGCCTACACAGAGGCTGTAAGGGATTTGTTTGCCCAGGGCGGGGACTCTACCTAATCATGGGCTAACTTCCCCTCAACCTGGCTGTTGGGGCACCTGAAGCACTAGCTCTATCTCCAGTAAACACTGAAGGCGTCAGGGTGGCGACAAATGGTCCAAGCAACACACCACCTGTGCCACCTATGCCATCAGGGAGCTGGGCTCCAGGCACCAGTGGGTGTGGGAGGGGTGGAGTTGGTGAAAAGGCGGGGGTTCTAGACAGTTCCTGCCTCCCTGGCCAAGGCTCTCTATAAGGAGCTCACGAGGCTCACCTTGAAAGGACTCTGCAAGCTGACCCCTTCTCAGGAGGCGTGTTCTACACTCAGCTTCCTGATCCCAAGTCCTGGACAGATCCCTTAAATGTCCTGCCCCCTGCCTTAGTGCTTTCTCATCCACTACCTCCAGAAAATCGCATTCATTTCCTGGTGCTTCCAGGGCTATCTAAGTTATATCTTCCTCATCTCTTCAGGTCACTGGTTAGGTGAGAATCTTAGGTGAGAATCTGATGAAAACAATGGTTTCTCTCTAGAAAAATGCCTAGATATGGAATCTGCACACGGAGTACCCTGCCTGAGGGCCACAGATCCTTGCTCCTGTAACTCTATCCGCAACCCAGACCCAGCCTCCTGAATAATGCCGGCCCAGTTCAGTCCGCTCCCCCAACCTTCCTTTCAATCCCCACTAGACTCACCTGCTCTCCCATCACCTCCCTCATCCCCCAAGCATCTCTTTTTACTCTCCTGCTCCATCTTTGGGGATAGGTACCTGACCAGACAAGCTAGGCGAGAATAAAGCTCCGTAGGGAAGGGGTTTGGGGTGGCTGTTCTAAGCTCAGCCCCAAGTAGGGTGCGGCTAAGGTCAGGCTCTGTTGTCCTAAGGTGGAGCTTAGGGGAAAATCTTGGGAGTTTGAGACTTGGGCATCCCCTGGTGGCCAAATGGCCCCAAACGAAGCTAAACCCTGTGGAGGACAGTAAGGAAAACTATCATGACCATTCACTTTCCTATCTCTCTTTCTCTCTCTCTCTCACACAAATGCCCCCACCCCAAACCACCTCACACATAACCATAAAACACATCCCCGGAGGTTTTCTCCTTTTTTAATCAATGACCACCTTATCCAGCTTTGGAAATCTGGACAAAGGGGAGGCTGAGAAGAGGCCTGGTTCCGTGTCTGAGGGTCTCTGAGTGAGTCTGTGGCAGCAGGCTGGGCCCCAGCGGGCCTGTCCGTGGGTTGGGCACAGCAGGTTCCTGAGTAAGAGCCAGCCCCATCCCCAGGGCAGCACCCCAGCCGAGAAAGGATTCCAGGCCCTCTGGGTTTCAGCCTGTTCCCAAGGCCCTCAGGACAGTCAATAAATAGGTTAGATTCTGAACCAGGCCTGGGAGGAGGGAGTGTGCAAAGGGCAGGATCAGCTGCCCAGGGACCCCAATGATTCCCAGGTACTATCCTGGCCCTTCCCAACAGGGAAGTAAATAAATAGACCTCCAACTCAGGTACAGGGGCGTTGGAGCAGGGGAAGCCTCCCCTTTGAGTTAGTAATTAAGTCTCATGTTAAAAACAAGCCAACCCAGACCCCTACCAGTGTCTACAAAATCCTACAGGATGGGGTGAAGGGCTAGCCTGCCTGGGGGTACACAGTACCCAGCCCTGCAGGGTCCTGGAGGAGGTCTCATGTCTGTTCTGCGGCTCCTGGGGCTCCCTCTTCCTTTGGGGGTGGTTCCAGGAAAATTGGGGTGATTGATGGTGGCTTCTTCACCCTGGGAAGATAATTTGAAAATGTATAGGGAAGAGGTAATTAGCTATGTCCTCTAATCCCATTAGTCTCCCATTTCCCAGGGCAGAAAAGAGTCACTCACGAGTAGGGGGAGGCTGGGACGCCCACCACCAGGAAGTGATTCTTCTTTCGAAATAATCTCCACAGGCCCCGGTGGTTGCCACGCACATCCAGGTCCCAGATATGGAGGCACTGGTAAAAGCCGGGTAGGGGGAGAGGCAGTGGTCAGAGAGCTTCGGGGAGCGGGCATTGAGGACGCTTGGCCCAACCCCCCACCCCTCCTCAACAGTCTCCTCAATTTGCAAGATGTAGCATCTTCTAGAATATGGAAATGGACAAAGGGGTTGGAAGAGGGGTTCCCAGAGTATGAAGAGAAGGTTCAAGGGTAGAAGATGATCCCAGAACAAAGGCTCCCTATATCTGGTGGGGAGGAGTAAGCATGGGGTGGGTGTATTGGTGGGGCACCTTGGCAAGCTGGGTCCAGGTAGTGAAGTCATCATCTTTCTCCATTCGGATGAAGGCCACATAGGTGTGGCCCTCTGTATCTGGCAGGAAAGAGTCTTCACAAGGGTTCTTGCTGTGGTCTAGAACCTCAGCCTCACTGTAGCAGGGGGTAGGGGAGAAAGGCCAAGACAGAGCCTGTGTCACAGGTGGGTACCCTAAGACCCCATGCTTAGTTTAATGCTCTGCTATTGCTGTCATGAAATTCTTAATCTTTGAACAAGGTGCTGATTTTCATTTTGCAGTGGGCCCCAAAATTATGGGGCCAAGACACCCAATATTTGCCTCCTCACTCCCTGCCATATATCCCTACTGGCAGAGGACATACCTGAGCAGCCTGTGAATTTCCACTTCATAAGCTTCCTTCTTCAGACTGAAGGAGAAGGAAAAATGGGTCAGGGGAAGGGGTCACCCTTCAGGTTCCAGGGGCGAGGCAAAGGATCACATGGGTACTGGGTGGCAGCAGGGCTGGGGTAAAAAAAACAGGCCCCACGGCTGGAAGGGAATACTGGGGATTGGTCATCAAGGCTCCCAGACATCTTCCCCTTTGCCCTGTCCCCAGTCCCCACCTGTCCACGTTCCTGAGCTGGACACCTGGAACTGTGTTGAACTTGTGCTTCTTGAAGTAGGCCTCCTGTAGTGGGTGTGAAAGTAAGCATCAGGCCTTCCACGGTCAGGCCCACACCTGCCCACTGACCACATACCCACAAGGCCCACAGATGAAGCTCTGGACCCACAGAGGTCCCTCTAACCCGCCCCCTCCCAGCCTCTCCTGTCTTTCCCATCCTCTTCTTTGTCACATCCTCGACAGGCTCTTACTAGCTTTAGTTTGGGCTCCACCATTGCTAGAGAGCTCAGGCCCATACCAGCAGCTCGTGCTACTGACCCCTGAGCTAGTCCCTGCTCCCAGTAGTTGCCCTGGGGTTTGCTGCTGTAGGGCCCCAGAAGCCAGAACAGGCCCTACCAGGCATGGTGGGCAAAAGAACAGGCTGTGCTGAGAGGAAGGAAAGTGCTGTGACTAAGGTACTGACAGTGACCTCAGGTAAACGCCTACCCCTCTCTAGGAGATGACTGGGATCTTGTATAAGCCAGCCTCTCAGGGTCCTTCTGGCTTCTTGGAGGTTCCAAGCCATCCATCTGTTCCTTTGGGCCGGGTTGTCTCAAAGCGTACTCTTGCTGTAACTGGGGAGTGGCCCTTTGGACAAGCCAGGTAAGGCATGGGGGCCTGGGGACATCCCTGTTCACTTCAGGCAGAGGCCTGAGCCCCCACATTTGCAAGGACAGGAGAGGGCAGAGCTGGCAGGGCTATGTAAGTGTCTGGTGGCAGAAATACCCTCCCCACACCGGCAGTCTGACACTAAGAATAGTAATAATAAAAATAATACCAGCTAACCCTTACATAATGCTTGCAGTCCGAAGCCTTTTCCATATATTAACTCATTTAAACCTCATCACCTCAAAACCTAACGAGGTAGGTAGGATTTTTATCCTCATTTTACAAATCAAGAAACTGAGGCAAAAGAGGATACGGGATTTTCCCCAAGGTTTGTCAGTGGCAGAGCCGGGACGGCTCTGGAGTCCACATTCTTGCTCCGTCTATCACACGGTGCCTGCCACCGCAACACTCCACTTCCCACTCACGTGGAAATAGCCGTTCATGTTGAGGCCAACGATGCCGAAGTGGTAGGATCGGGAAACATCAGGGATGATGCACTCTCGGCCTCGGCGCTGTTCAGGCATCCGCATCCACATGTCCCAGTCCCAGAGCTACGGGCCCGGAAGAGGATGAAGATGAAGAGGTCTGGAGTTGGCGGGGGGGCTCCAGCCCATTCCCCCTACCCTGCCAGGGCACCTTTTCTGGTGTGGGCCACTTGGGCTCAAGCTCTTCCTTGTACAAGGACTTCCTGAGCACCCAGCCCAGCCCAGGCATGGTCTCCACGCGGTACAGCAGTGCTGGGTCCTCAGCTGTATGTTCGTATCCCTGGAGACAGGGGGGAGCCACGGTGGGAGGTCTTAGCTTGGGGCTTATACCAATGCCCCAGCTGACCCCGTCCCCTGGGCTTACCTGGTCGTTCCAGGCAGAGATACAATACAGGCTGTCATCCTCCTCCAGAAGGTGGATGGACTGGCTCAGGAAACTGAGAGAGGCAGGGTCCAAGGGTTCAGGGAAGGGCAAGGACAAACACAGTCACACAGTGATGCTGGAAGAGCTGGAGATGGGACTCAGGAATCACGCCTGTGTGTCCCATCCCCCAGATCCCCACTGTCTTCGCCCATCCTTTCTACACTCTACTCCAACCCCAACACCTGCCATCCTACCTTTGTGCTCAGGCTTTCCCCCCACTTTCGAGTTGACTTCTCCCACACCCTCTCCCAGCTCTCCCAGACACCCTACTGCCTTCTTCCCTGGTAAGCCAGTTAAGCAAAGAGGCCTGAGGCAACTCACAGAGGCATTTATGAAGTGGCACTCCCTCACCTGAAAAAATCCACAGCAATGTCCAGGTCCTCTTCCAGAACCACCGCAAACCTGGCTTCCTGCAGGGAGAGGTAGGGGACAGCATGACCCCAAGGGGGCCCTTCCCATCCTGTGCCTCCTCCACCCCCATCTCACTTCTCAGGCAGCACTACCCCCATTTTCCAGATCAGGAGGCTGAGGCCCAGAGAGGGCAAGAGCTTGCTGTCTATTAAGACCAGATTTTATACCCATGTTTCCCCACCCCAGGCCCAAGGGCTTTGTCCTTACTACTCACAGGAAACAGGTTGAAAGTGGCAGTGAGGCTGGCTTTGTAGTGCTGGGTGGGGAGTGGAAAGAGGGCATATGAGCTTTGGGGTGGATGGTGGGGTCAGGCGTCTGCCCCTTCCATCCTTGCCTAGGCAGTACCTGAGACACACGGGCGTTCTTGATGCTGATGGGCGTGTGCTGGATACCCCTCAGACCAAACAGTGCCACCACATCCATTGGCTCCTGGGGGGCACGGCTACTGGTCACCATGTGAACCACCTGCCCCCCGTCCACCTTGCAGGCTCTGCCATGCCAAGCCATCCATATTGCACAGCCTTTGCCCGGGCTGTCTCTCTTGTAATCACTGCTACCCCACACCCACGGCCCTAGGCTCTGCTCTTCCCATAGCCTCCAAACCCCACTCACCTCGTAGTAGCCATCGATGAAAACTGTTATCATCTGGGGAGACACCCCCTGGGCTGACAGCAGAGAGCGCAGCATCCTGGGGAGCTCAGGGATGTGTTAGGCCTTTCTGTCCCCTCAGTTCAGGGCCCCTCTGTGCTAACAGATGGGCTCACGCTCCCCCTGTCCACCCACATGGGTGAATGGGCCCAGAATCTGCTGCCTTTCCTCCCACCTCAAGAGTTCTTCCCGCAGGCCGATGAGCCCGAGGGTCCCCCGTGCTAAGCACCCTCCCGTTCAGCGCTGAATGGCCCTCTCCCAGGCTCACCTATACAAGTAATTGGGCCGGTTCCCTGCAATGACAGCCACAGGCACGTTGAGGACCTTGTTGTCCGGGAGCTGAGGGAGAAACAGTTTTTAGCTCTTGCCTCACTCCCTCTTCAAACCAGGATTCCCACCTAGGGAAGAGTTCTTTGGAGAGAAGGTAACTCCAGAGTAGAGAGGGAAATGGCAGGGGGTCTGTCTCTCTGTCCAGGCCCTTCCACACACTCAACCCAAATCCAACTCCAGGCCTTTGTTCACATGCCTCCCCTCCCCCGATCTTTCCGAGTCAAGGTAAATCCCCAGGTTCTGGTTCCCTCTCTCAGGCTGGGATCTGCAGAGCCCAGCCTGGCTCTTTCCTAGATCTCCCTGCCAAGCGGAGAAGGGGTCTAAGCCTCCCTGTCTCAGGCGCCACTCACTGGGTCAGGGCTGAACTCGATGGGTGTGGGGTCCTTGCAGCTGCACACACTCCCATAGCCCTCCACCTTGCTGCAGAAGCGCCGGCGGCGACGGTTCAGCTCCGTGTCTGCCCAGTGGCACTCTGCCTCTGACAGAGGGATGGGGTCAACGGGATGATGTGTGAGGGGGCATGAGGCTAGTGTGATCTACAGAGCCCCAGGCACCCAGTCAAGAAAATAAAGCTTCATAAATAGGACCCAAGGCCCGCCTCCAGCCCAGGCACTGCCCTGGAACCCAGTCCCCACTAACCCCACCTTCGGCTGAGCTCAGTGGCACATCTGTCTTCAGCAGGACTGGGTCCCCCCAGGAGGAGAGAGCAGGTGACTTAGAATGTTTCTCCCCAAGGACAGGACCTAGCAAGGGAAAGGAATGAGGTGCAACGGAGGCCCAAGCTCGTTTTAAAGCTTCTTCCCGGCTCTCTGCCCACCTTCATCCAGCCCACTGCTTCTGGCTCCTCTTTGCCCCCAACCCCACCCCATCTCTTGGGGTTCCGCTCCTTCCGCGGCCCTGATACTACAGGGTGGATGGCCTATGGTGCCCATACCTCCTTTGCGTCCCACGAAGGCCCACGTGTCCCTCCAGCCCAGGGCAGGGCCGGCCTGGCTACCCAGGCTCCTCAGCAGAGCCTTGGCTGTGTCCTTGAGGTGGAAGGAGCCCTCGTCCTGGGAGACCGGGGAAGGCAGTCAGCCTCACCGGCACTTTTCTGGGAGACCTGGCTGCATGGAGCACTCACTCTGTGTCAGGCACCATGCGAAACCTTTTATTTTACATTAGCTCATTATAACAGTCACGACAACTCTCTGAGGTTACTCTCCTTTCACAGATAAGAAAACTGCTTAGAGAGATTCTGAGAATCATCCAAGGTCACCAGGCTAGTAAATCCTTACTAGGATCCCACACAATCTGCACCTCCCCTCCCTGAATCTCCAGCTCCACGGGCACCCCTGCAGCTCCTGAAGCGTGACAGCACCTTCCCTCCTCAGGGCCTGTGCCCTCGCCACCTTCTTACTGAGACACTCTTCCTCCAGGTATTTGCTGGGCCCTCTCCTTACTTCCTCCGGCTTTCGGCTTATATGTCACTTCCTTAGAGAGACCTTCTCTTTCTAAAAGGAATCACCCATAACTCTGTCTTCCTTGCCTTACTGTCTTCATTAAGTTATCGTTTCCTGACATTATTGGTGTACTGGGCTTTTTTGTGGTTGATCTTGCCCTGCAGAATGTAAGCTCCATAAAGGCTGCTTCCTGTTGTATCTCCACCACCCAAAACAGTGCCCGGCACACAGTAGGTGCTTAATAACTACCTGCTAAATATAAATGACAAGGCCAAGACTGGAACATTCATTACTTTCCTCCAGAGGCTCTTCCCACTATGCTTTCTTAGGGGTAGAGAACCCAGGGCCATGAGCAAGGTTGGAGCTGGGGGCACAGATAAAGGGATCCAGGCAGAGTCACTGACCTTGACCGTACAGATGAGCACTCGGCCAGGTGCCACCATGTTGAGGAACAAAACCATGGCCTCATCCTCATGAGGTGAGTACGTGTCAAACACACGCTTTGCCATCACGTGGCCCTGGTGGGGTCATATCTCTCGTGAGTTAATGTCACCAGCAAGGAGGGCTCAGCTTCAGCCCTCCAAGCTCCCCAACCCTAGAACCTCACCGTGGCCTGGTTGAGAACGATGACGTGGATGCCGCGGCCCTGCTCCCGAGCCTCGTCCTCCAGCACCTACCGGGCAGCAGAGACCAAGCCCAGCTCTTCACACTGGCATTCGAGGCCTCTCTGCCTTACAGGAACTCAAAAAACCAGCTGTGGGAAACCTCCCTCCTGCCTGTGCTTCTGTGAACAGCTCTTTTCCAATCCGGCCTGAAGGCCACCCCTTCCAGAAAACCACCTTAACTTACCCATCAAAAAAGAGACCAGATCTTTCTACAACCCTCCTTTCCACGGCTTTCAAAGCTCCTAGAGCCCCTGAATGTCTCTTCCTCATAATCCATCAGACTGAGCCCCTCAAAGTGGAGCCAGGTCTGATTTCCCCCTTGGTCCCCAATGCCCCAGACAAGGCCGAAGCCAAAGAAGGGACCAGAAGATAGTTATGAAATAAATCAATCAATAAATTGTCTGCCTACTACTGCTAATGCTCACTTTTTTTTTTTTAAAGATTTTATTTATTTATTTGACAGAGAGAGATCACACGTAGACAGAGAGGCAGGCAGAGAGAGGGAGGGAAGCAGGCTCCCCGCTGAGCAGAGAGCCCGATGTGGGACTCGATCCCAGGACCCTGAGATCATGACCCGAGCCGAAGGCAGAGGCTTAAACCACTGAGCCACCCAGGCGCCCTAATGCTCACTTTTGATAAGATGCCACTACATGTAACACATTTCACACACTTTTCACCAAATCCTGACAAGTTGACATCACTAGTCCCAGCCTAAAGATAAGGAACTGAGGCCTCCAGAGCCACATAGCTCGAAAGTGTCAGAGAGGCAGTACCCACCCAGGCTGTGGATCCCGGAGCCAGGGAACCATACCCTGAGAATACAGGGCCGCTACACCAGACAGTGGCCCACTCACCGTAGTGCCATCCACTGCCACATACACTTTGCTGCGGCTTGAGTATACCTCCACATCCAGAACCCGTCGGGGACCACTGCCTCTGCGCCGTGAGGGCTCTAATCGGCCCAGAGCCTCATCTGTGGGGGTGCGACAGGTTATGGAGATACTCTCTCCAGCAGAGTCTCATCCCTTGGCATCTGCCTACCATTTCAGCTATAAGATCCCAGGGGAACCCCACCCCCACCCCATCCTTCACCCCACCAGCCAATCTCATCCTCAGCCTGGCCCCACCATAGTCTTGCTCTGGTTCTGGGTCTCCATTTGCCTCGCTGATTGCTCGCCGCGTGTCCAAAATCAACTTGATGTTGACGATGACGGTGACCAGCAGGAAAAGCACTGCCCCTGTCTGAGGGGAGGGGTAAAGATGACTAAGGAGGGGTGCTCCTCCAGATCACTGAGGGTCTTCCTGAAAGGAAGGCCCCTGGCTGCAATGAGGACACAGGGAGAGCCTGAGGCCTGTCTCTCCTCCCTCTGTCCACCCAGTTCTACTGCCCCCAACCAGGGTCCAATTTCAAGATCACTTCCTCCAGGGAACCAGCCCTGACCCTTCTCTTCATCAGGGCCTTCCCTACCCAGAGCTCCTGTATTCTTCCATTTGAGGTCTTGATTTCCTTGGTCCCCTCCACAATTAGTTCCCACAGATGGAGCCAATCCCAGAGAACCAAGCTGGGGATCAGAAGACCTGGGTCTTAGCTCTAACGGCCTGACAGGTGGGTGCCCCTGAGCAAAGCCTTCCTGATTAGACTTCAGGTTTCTGTCAGAAGCCTAGGGGGTTGTACTTGGGTTCTGATTCCAGAACTCTGGGCCCAAACCACCACCTCGGAGGGGCATGACACAAAGAGGTTTCCTCTCTAGGAACCTGCTGCCTCCTTCCAGGGTTGGGAGCAGCCAAGGTAGGTCCCAGTGCCCATAGTGTAGGCTAGGGTAAAGCTGGGAGGGAGCCCCCAGGGGCGCTGGGACAGCTCTGTACCTGACAGAATCTCCGCAGGGCCCGTTGGTTGGTCAGTTTATACTTCCAGGTAAGATACCAGCTCCGCTTCTTCCGAGCCCCAAAGGGCTTGATGAGGGAGCTGGCCTTCCAGTCGTCCATGCCGGATTGGGGAGTCACCACTGTCCTGGCCAACCCATGCCTTCAGGAATCTGAGAGGACCAGAGGGTCACAGGGACTAGGGTGTACCTCCCAAAGTCTGATGCCTTCTGGGGAGACCAGGGAGGACCTCCCAACAACTCTTTCCTGCAGACATCCAGGTTGTGTGACCTGGGAAAAGTGGCTCAACTGCTCTGGAAAGGAACCATTCAGAGGGGTCGGGTCACCTGGAAACTCCCCTGGGGCTGGGGTGCCTGGGGTAACTGGCAGAGCTGCCCAGGGCCCTCAGAACAGAGGCCAAGTAATCGACTCTCAATGTTCAGCAGCCCCTAAAAAGACCAAGCTCCAGGACTCCCCGGTCCTGGGGGTGGGCAAAGGGCACAAACACCACCCCCCACCAACCCTGGCCCCCAATCCTCCACCCGCTTGCTTGCGCTCTCGCCCTCTCCTATCTGGCCCCGCTCTTCTCCTTCCAGGGCTCGGGGCCGCCTGAGGACTCGGGAGACCTGCCCCGGCCGCGCTACCCCTCCCGGACTCCCGCCCAGGAGGACTCACGGCTCAGGGGGCCCGGGCGCCGCTCGGGCCCCTCTCCGGCCCGCACTGCTCTGCCCGGCGCACCGCGGCCTCCGCCTCCTCCATGCCGCTCGCGGCCCCGCCCCGGCCCGGTCCGCCCCGCCTCCCCGCTTCCGCCGCCGCCGCCGCGGGGTGAGAGGGCGGCGGGCGGTGCTTAGGGCGGCGGCGGCGGCGGCGGCGGCGGCGGCGGGTGTCAGAGGCCGGCGAGCACTCGGAATACTCAGTTCTCCAGCAGCTTCGTAACTGGCGGGCGGGATGGCTGCTGGAATACAGCAGCAGCCCCTACCCCCAACTTAGCCTTGGCCCCCAGCATCATGGATGGCGAACCCTAGAGCCTAGAGCCTTGGATGAGACCACTCGGGATGCCAGGGTCAGAGGGCCTACAGGCCTCGGCACAGCTACCCGCTTCCCTTGCTTCCGCAAGGCTTGCACCCTGGTTTAGGGTGTGCCTTTGGAGGCTAAGGAGAGTTAAAAATCTGATTCTACCACTACGCTAGACCTTGGGCAAGTCACTTCACGTCTCAGCCTGGATTTCCTAATCTGTGAGATGGGGGTATGCTTATATAATGCTTACTCTATGCCGGTCACTGTTCCAAGCACTTTACTTACACCACCTCGTTTAATTCCACAACAATCCCATGAGATGGGTACTGTTAGTAATGAGATCCAGTGTCACAAAGCTGGGAGCTGGAATTCAAACTGAGGTATCCCGGCTCGATTCCTCTCTCAAGACCCCCTCCCCCTACACTGATAAGAATAATACAGATTTGTCCTGAAGGTTTAATGAGATAATACATACAAAGAACTTAGCCTAACACAGTGGTTCTTAAATTTTACCTTGCATCAGAATCACTTGGAGGGGGGCGCCTGGGTGGCTCAGTGGGTTAAAGCCTCTGCCTTTGGTTCAGGTCATGATCCCGGGGTCCTGGGATCGAACCCCGCATCGGGCTCTCTGCTGGGCAGGGAGCCTGCTTCCCCTTGCCTCTCTGCCTACTTGTGATCTCTCTCTGTCAAATAAATAAATAAAATCTTAAAAAAAAATCACTTGGAGGGCATCTTAAAACACAAATTGCTAGGCCCTGTTCTTAGAGTTTTCCATTCGATAGTCTGGGCAGAGCAGAATACTGCATTTCTAACAAGTTTCTAGATGACGGTGATGTTTATCCGAAGTGAGTAGGTAGACAGGGAAGTTTTTTTTTTGTTTTTTGTTTTTTTTTTTTAATTTATTTGACAGAGAGATCACAAGTAGGCAGAGAGGCAGGCAGAGAGAGACAGGAGGAGGAGGCAGGCTCCCTGCTGAGCAGAGAGCCCGATGCGGGACTCGATCCCAGGACCCTGAGATCATGACCTGAGCCGAAGGCAGAGGCTTTAACCACTGAGCCACCCAGGTGCCCCGTAGACAGGGAAGTTTTAAGCAGAAAAGTGATATAGTACTATTTAACAGAAACTTTACTGTTTGGTGGAGAATGTTGTTGTTGTTTTTTTTTAAAGATTTTATTTATTTACTTGACAGAGAGAGATCACAAGGAGGCAGAGAGGCAGGCAGAGAGAGAGGAGGAAGCAGGCTCCCCACCAAGCAGAGAGCCCGATTCGGGGCTCCATCTCAGGACCCCGGGACCATGACCCCAGCCGAAGGCAGAGGCTTAACCCGCTGAGCCACCCAGGCGCCCCTGGTGGAGAATGTTTTAAAAGGAAATGGAGGAAGCCAGAAGACCAGTTAGATTTTTTTGAGCTCTCCATATTCCACCTGCTTCCTAAATGGTGGGATGGTATCCCCCAAAATGTTAACATGGGTGATTTTTACTGGTTTTTTTTTTGGGGGGGGCGGTGATTTTTCCAAATAGGTATGTATTAGAGAATAGAAGAAAACCCAGCACATTTTATTAGCATTTGAAAAAGATGTCGCTCAGGGCTCCTCTCTGATCTTTGCTGCTCAGTCTCCCTCTTCACAGATCTTATCCACTCTCCTGACCTGTTAACCGCCTAGATTCTTACACTTGTATCTGCAGTCCTAACATTTCTCCTGAGCTCTAGGCTGACCTGTGTCCAGCTGCCTGCTGGACATCTTCACAGACCCCTCCAACTCAAAGCCATCCCTGCTGTGATCATCTCTTCCCACTCCCAGTCCTCTTTCTGGGTTCCCTTCCTTTTTGAATGGCACCAGGCCAAACAGCTAAGAGTCACCCTTGAATCCTCTTCTCTAGGAGCCAGTCCAGGTCTGTTTGCTCATCACTGTATTCTCTGTACCACACACACTGGCTAGCAAATAGTAGACTCTCCATAATATTTATTCGAATCGTTTGTTTTCTTGAACAAGCCATCATGAATGCCACTATAATTAAATGAATATAACCAGTCTTGTCAATCTTACCTCCTTAAGAGTTCTCCATTCTGGCCTCTTTTCCAACCTCACAAACAGCCCCTGGTCCAGGCCATTTCAGTTTCTTGCCTTCCAGTTTCCTTGACTCCAGATTTGTACCCCTCCAATCATTTCTCCTTGCAAAATCCAGAGTAATTTTTCAAAAAGGCAAATCTCTTTTTTTAACCTCTGATAATCCTTCTGTGGACTGAGAGACACTAAGGAAAAATATTTTACTTAATATTACAGAGGTAACCATTAAATGAACTTAAAATAGTGATAGAAATATATAGGGCCAGTGGAAGAGGGGAAGCACAGAGTGTGAAATAAATCATATTTATCATAATAGGAAGTCAGTAAACAATATTTAAAATTAATAAATAGTAGTCCTGTATAAGTGTATGTGGGGTTATATGTATAAACACCAGAAAAAAGTAGTTGAATGTGGTTGCCTTTGGGGAGTGGGGCTAGAGGTGGAAAACGATAGACCAAGTTAACTATCTTTACATTTGTAAATCCTTCTGTGACCCTGTACTGGAATTACTTGGATAAAACATCCAAATCAAGCCAAAACAAAAAAAGTTTTTCATCGCTCCCCATTGCCTACAAAATATAATCCAAGCACCATAGAACCATCTTCTATTACCCTGTTACTCAAAGTATGGTCCCTGGCCCAGCAGCATGGCCATCACCTGGGAGCTTGTTAGAAAAGAACCTCAGGCTCCATCCCAGATCTTCAGAATCACAGTCTGCATTTTAACAAGATTTGCAGAAAATTCATAACCACAGTCAAGCTTAAGAAGCATAAGTCTAGGGATGCCTGGGTGGCTCAGTTGGTTAAGTGGCTGCCTTCAGCTCAGGTGGTGATCCCAGGGTTCTGGGATCAAGAGAGCCCCCTGCTCAGTGGGGAGCCTGCTTCTTTTCCTCTGCCCCTCCCCTTGCTTGTGCTCTTTCTTTCTCTCAAATAAATAAATAAAATCTTAGAAGAAAAAAAGCGTCAGTCTACAGGATCAAGCATGATCTGGTCCATGTGGACCTTTTCATCTTCAATACTGGTTGCTTCTCATTGTCCAGAAGAACCTTATTTTCTCCTTTTATTTAAACTCAGGGGCAAGGCACCAGGCTGGCTCATTCAGAAGAGCATGTAACTCTTGATCTCCCGGCTGAGTTCAAACTTCATGTTGCGTGTAGAGAAATATTTCAAAATAAATTAATAAATAAATTAAAAAAAATAAATCCAGTGGTTACACTGAAAGTGTGAGTGTGTGTGTGTGTGTGTGTGTCCGTAGCTAGCTAAATTCTAACCACTGTTGTACACCCAGCCCCTCTACTTCAGGAAGCCTTTCAAAATCCTCTGCAGCTTCTGTCACCACTGTTCCTTAAACTCCCATACCCCTGAGGATGCTTAGCTTTTTTTCAGCAAACATTTATCGGGCGCCTTCTATGTGACTGGCTAGACTCAGCTCGCAGTGTAGGGAGAAGGCACTGAACTCTCCTAGTGCTCCTTCAAGTGCAAATCCAAGTACAAATCGCCCAGCCCCACCCATTCTAGGTACATTGTGTGCGCAGCACTCGAACACACACAACACACACAACACACACACACACACACACACACACACACACGAACACACACGCGCACGCACGCACGCACGAACGGCTCTGCGCGGCTTTTCTGAGTGTTACGGCACCCTCCGCCCGCCCCCGCGCGGCGCGGGCGGGGACCCACCGGTTCCGCTCTGCACCAGCAGCGGGCAAAGGAGGACCCCCGGGAACGAGACCCCGCCGTCCGGTGGCCCAGTCCTCTTTCAGCCATAGGCCCGCATGGAGGGGACTGCGGAGTTCCAGACGCCTGACCTGCGAGATGTGGAGGGCAAGGTGGGCAGGAAGACCCCTGAAGGGCTGCTCCGCGGGCTGCGAGGCGAATGGGAGCCGGGAACCTCCGGCGCCCTGATGCTCTCGGGGGCGCCTAGCACCGGCCACGGCCACAGCCTGGGGGACAAGATCATGGCGTTGAGGATGGAGCTGGTGAGTGTGGGTTCCATGGGCCAGGAGGACGGAGTTCCCAGCTAGGGTTGGAAGGGACAGACTTATGCCTCCAGAGTTGGACTGGAGACGAGCGAATTAGAACTCCCTACCTAACTCCTCAGGATTCCTTCCAGATCAATCCTTAAACCCTGGGGTCCATTAATTGCCCCTCCAAGGGTGAGTGGGTCCTGAAGACTTGAGGTGGGAGGCACTAGCTCTTGGAAGTTTTTCCTGCCAGATAATCGGGAGGGGAGAGGTGAGGCTGAGAAGCACTGAGAACCTAGCACAGCACAAATCTGCCCCCTCCCCCCGCCCTCCCCCCACCATCTATGCCCTGCCCACCATTATAGGGCCCTCAGTTTCTTCTACTGCACACTGGGCCCAGGGTTTGCTAGTCTGAGACCTGGGTGTTCATGATAGGATTCAGCACAGAAGAGATCAGAGTGAAAAACCCCTAGTCTAGGGCTACCCAAAACATCCTCCCTTTCCCCAACTCCCCCAATCCCCACATAAGGTACTTGGAAGTCCCTAGAACCTGGGTGGTCAGAGTAGCAGCGCCATGGCTATTGGCTCCATCACCTCCTGGTATAGCCCCCCAGGTATACAGGATTTTTGCATCTCATCTGTACCTTCTTGGGGAGAAGAGAAGGAAATAGGCACCCTCCCCCTCCCCTGTTGCTGCTGGTCTAGATTCAGAGCCAGAAGGGCATTTGGGGCTGTCCAGGCTCCCCAAGGCCCTGGTTCTGGTGAAGGGGGTAATTTACACCTGCCACCAATTTGCAGCCAGTTCTGGGGAACTGAAGAATCCTCTGGCTCAGATCCAGGAGGCCACAGTGAGTGTGTCAGCTAATAGGTCTTTCTGGAGCCCACCATCTGCCTAGCTAGGCTGTGAGAGAACAGAGAAGGGGGGCATGGGGGCTCTTAGGCAGGGAGGAGAGCCTTCTGGGCAGAGCAATCAGGGAAGGCTCCATGGGGGAAGAACTTAAATGCCATGTGTGCACTCGGCCCTGAAGGCTGGAGGTGAATGCCAGATTCTTCAGAGCAGGGCTGTGACTGCCCACCTAAGGGAGGGGCTTGCTTCGCTTCTTTGTACAGAGTGGTGCCAGGCATCATACTGAGCACTTTACAAAATACTCACTTAATCCTCACAGTAACCCTATTAGCAAATGATATTTTATAGATAAAGAAACTGAGGCACAAAGAGATTAAGTAACTGCCCAAGGTCATACAAAAAAGTAAAAAGCAGAGCCAGGCTTCCAACTCACATGATCTTCCTGCACTTTACATTTTTACCATTGAGATCTGCTTCGTGCCAGGCGCTTTAAAGACATTTTATGCCACTGAAGTGAGAAAAGCGGTCATCTTTACCCCGTCCTGTAGATGAAGTATGCTTGCAGGTGTTAAAGGGGTTCAGCTGGGCTCACACAGGGAGCCAGTGGAGAAGCCATGCCTTTTCTCTGGCTCTAACTCTTTCGCCTTTGGTGGTGATTAGCTGTTTGTAAACTTTAAGGGCGTACATTCATTTAACTTCTGATTAGGTCTCTGCGTTCTTGACCTAGCCTGGTCTGGGACCCTAAGCTGCCCATTAAAGGCACACAGGAGGGAACCTACTGGGGGCCAGAATAGGGAAGCGCTCCTTACCCCGATTCCTTTCTCCTTCCTTGGCCAAGATGTCATTGATGTCTTTGTGTACTCAGCCCTGCCCACTGGGGGGGAGCGGCGGGACTGGGCATAGGGTTTCCCTTGAAGCCACTGGTGGCAGAACAGGTCCAAGCTCTCTAAGCACAGTCCTTCAACTGTCCCTCTCCCAGCAATCCTGCAGGGCCGGGGGCAGGCCCGCTCTTAAAGCCAAGGTTATTCCTGCCTCTAGGCTCTTTTCCTCTTGGTTCCCTCCCCCTCTCACAGGTTGAGTGAACCAGCCAGACTCTGGGATTTGTGGGAAGGGGAAACAATGGAAACCTTCCCCACTTAATCCTCCTACCCAAAAAAAAAACTGTTCCTGCAGACAACCCACCCCCACAGAGCTGGCTTAAAAAAAAAAGCTTTAGGCAAGAAGGGGGAAGTCATGGGTTCAAGTTCTGGCCCAGCTCCTGAATCATTTGAGATCTTGAGCAGAGCCCTGACTTTCTGTTGGCCTCAGTTTTTCTGCCTCTTTGAGGATGAGGGGACAGGGGCTTATGGGATCAGATAGTTCTAGTAACAGTTGTCTAAGAATCTCAATCCACGGCCAGGGAGCTGAGCCTGGGATCTCCGGGCTTTACCCCAGGGCCTGATTGGGATTGAGCAATGAGGAGGCCACACTTGTGACCCCAGGGCTGGGCAGAGTCTGATGTGTCTTTGTTAAGAGGGTTAGTGGGGGACTTGAATCCCCCTGAGAAGAGAACTGGGTTGGAGTGGTCTTTGAGGCTGCATCTCTCCTGAGGATTTATCCCTTTTCTGTTTTCAAAGAGGCGGTGTGGAATGAGTGTTTCTTTTTCTGGCAAGAAAGCCTTGCTTTTTTTCTATTCTGGGAAGTGTTGCTGTCACAGTCAGGGAATCCCACTGTCACAGGACTATAGAATCTAGTTCTCAGATTCATTTCCCATCAACACAGTAAAACTCAACCGGATGAATCCTGGAGACCACCAGAGGGGCCAAGGATAGTAAAGGCAAGAGAATCACAAAGCCGAATCTGACCTATACAGTATGAGGCTAAGTGCCACCAATGAACTGTGTAGGACTGCTCTCAGGGAGCTCACAAGCTGAGTTCACAGGAAGGAGGGAGACAGACTAATAACTCTGGTACAGGATGATAAGTGTTATTAGAACCCAGGGTGGGCTTGTTGGAAGAGTCTTCATTAAAGAGTGACGTGGTCAGATTTGTACTCTGGAGAGATGACTCCTCCTCCTCCTCCTTCTTTTTTTAAAGATTTTATTTTTGGGGGCTCAGTTGGTTAAGAGCCCGCCTTTGGCTTGGGTCATGATCTCAGGGTCTAGGGATCGAGCCTGCTTCAGGCTCCCTGCTCAGCAGGAAGTCTGCCTGCCCCTCTGTCTGCCTACATGAGCTCTCTCTCTGTCAAATAAATAAATAAAATCTTAAAAAAAAAAAAAAGATTTTATTTTTAAGTAATCTCTACACCCAATGTGGGGCTCGAATCTACAGTCCCTAGATCAAGAGTCATATGCTCTATCAACTCAGCCAGCCGGGCACTCATGGAAAGGCCACTTTGAATTGGAGGGGACACATACTGAGTCCTCTAGTTGGAATGCCTCTCTCCACTGTTTACTTGACGAAGTCCTATTCAACCTTTATGTCTCAGCTCATGTGCCTTATTGTAGGAAGCATTTTCTTACCTGCTTTGATTGGGTCATTGCCTTCTAGATAGCCATGGCCCTCTGGATAGCATTTGTTTCCCCTAGCATTTTCCATGCTGAGTCTTAAGTGCCTATATCATTGTCTTATCCTACCCATAAACTGTGAACTCTCTGAGGTTAAGAAATGGTGTCTTTTCTTCCTTGAACACAATGTGATGCCTATAAAAAGACTCACTGGGGCGCCTGGGTGGCTCAGTGGGTTAAGCCGCTGCCTTCGGCTCGGGTCATGATCCCATAGTCCTGGGATCGAGCCCCGCATCGGGCTCTCTGCTCAGCGGGGAGCCTGCTTCCCTCTCTCTATCTCTCTGCCTGCCTCTCTGCCAACTTCTGATCTCTCTGTGTCAAATAAATAAGTAAAATCTTAAAAAGGGGGGGGACCTCCAGGCATGCGTCTGAAGATCTTCCTTAAAAAAAAAAAAAAAAAGACTCACTAAATATTGTGTCATAACTGAATGGATTAATTCTGTCTTAAGGAAGAGCAGGGAAGACTTCCTAGAGGAGGAATGGCATTTGTGGCTGGGGCTTGAAGGATGAATAAAGTCAGCGGGAATTCTAATTCAAGATGGCGGATTGAACACATGCATTTACCTCCATTTCCTTCTGAAATGTCACTAGAAAGCCAGTAGAAGGATTATTTTAAAAGCCATGAAACTATTATGATGACAAATGTAGGAGAGAAGATGATAGGAACAAAATTTTGGAAGCTGAAAAGCAGAAGGAAGTGTGGTAACTTAGAGGACCTGAAAAAAGCTGAATTCCAAACCAGCAGCGAGGAAAGCTGAAAAAGCAACACGATTTGCACTACAGAAACTCAAAGCTTTCAAGGAGTTGGGAAAACCCAGTGTTTAGGGAATTGGGGGGCACAAGTGAAGCTAAAAACAAAAGAGTTTGTGAATGTCTGTTTACGATTTGTACTCTAAGATCCCCTCCCTAACTGGCCAACCAAGTGCCAGCCACTTCTTTGTCCGAACAGAAGATTGGGATATAAGTTTTGGAAAAAAATAGTACAGAGGGAATGGAGGAAGGGGAAGAAAGGAAGGAGACAATATAGCAGGAGAAGCATTTTTAGTATGAGAAGTTTTGTTTAATACATTTAGTTTGGTTATGGACTAGGACTGTTGGTTTCACTGTTAATTTATTTCTTGGGGTTCCTGGGTGGCTCAGTTGTTAAGCATCTGCCTTCGGCTTGGGTTATGATATCAGGGTTCTGGGATCGAGCCCTGTATCAGGCTTCCTGTTCAGTGGGGAACCTGCTTCTCCCTCTCCCACTCTCCCTGCTTGTGTTCCTTCTTTCACTGTCTCTCTCTCTCTGTCAAATGGATGGATAAAATATTTAAAAGAAAAAAACAAAACTTAGGGGCACCTGAGTGGCTCAGTCGGTTAAAGAGTCTACCTTCAGCTCAGGTCATGACCGAGGGTCCTGGGATCGAGCCCCATGTCAGGCTCCCTGCTAAGTGGGAGTCTGCTTCTCCCTCTGCCCTTCCCTCTGCTGTCTCTCTCTCTCTCAAATTAAAAAAAAAAAAAAAATTTCCCCAGTGCGAAATAATTGAAGATCATCTTTTATTGCATGTCATTAATAATCTGCGTAGCCTGTAGTATTTCAGTTATTTATGTCCATATCTCCTTATTGAAACTGCAAGTTTCTGTCAAGCAGGGACAGTTTCTTCATGATCTTTGTTATTATTAGACAACCCAGGTGCCAAATACTCATTTGCTTAATTGAATTAGAGTTGTGATATTATTCCAAAATCACAAATAATTTCAGGTACAGAATTTTTTTTTTTTTTAAAGATTTTATTTATTTACTTGACAGAGAGAGATCACAAGTAGACGGAGAGGCAGGCAGAGAGTGAGAGAGGAGGAAGCAGGCTTCCCGCCGAGCAGAGAGCCCGATGTGGGACTCGATCCCAGGACCCTGAGATCATGACCTGAGCCGAAGGCAGCGGCCTAACCCACTGAGCCACCCAGGCGCCCCTCAGGTACAGAATTTTGTTCTGTGCTTATGCCATGGTGAATAAGTTGACCACAGTAATATCTAAAGCCACATAGCTACCGTTCACAAACTGATACCTGCCAAGCACTATCCTGTGCGTGTTAATATGTTCCTTCCATTTTTTTTTTAAAGATTTTATTTTCTTTTCTTTTGACAGACAGAGATCACCAGTAGGCAGAGAGGCAGGCAGAGAGAGAGAAAGAGAGGGAGGAAGCAGGCTCCCTGCTGAGCAGAGAGCCCCATGTGCGGCTCTATCCCAGGATCCTGGGATCATGACTTGAGCCGAGGGCAGAGGCTTTAACCCACTGAGCCACCCAGGCGCCCCATGTTCCTTCCATTTTTTGATATAAACCTCTAAATGAGATAGTATCCTCATTTTACAATGAAGAAATTAGGTTTAAAGGGGAAAAAAATTCTAATTCCCTGTGGTTTGTTAATGGCATAACTGGAATTTGAATCCAGATCTATTTAATTCCAGTGCCTGTATTTTTCTCAATGTACAAATACTTAGTCATATTCTGATTTATCATTCTACTTGTAAGACAGTTATATCCTTAAGATTTTATTTACTTACTCGAGAGAAAGTGAGAGAGATCACAGAGGGAGAGAGAGAAACAGACTCGCTGCTGACTGAGTGGAGAGCCAGTGTGGGGCCCGATCCCAGGACCCCGAGATCATGACCTGGGCCGACAGCAGCTGCCTAACTGACTGAGCCCCCCAGACACCCCAATTGTTATATATTTTTTAAAAACTCGAACCGAATGTCTCTAGATTAGAGACAACAAGTTGAGAGCAAGAGGGATTAGGTAGGGGCGCCTGGGTGGCTCAAGTCGGTTAAGCATCCAACTCTTGATTCCAGCTCA
Source organism: Enhydra lutris kenyoni (assembly GCF_002288905.1). Lineage (NCBI taxonomy): Eukaryota > Metazoa > Chordata > Mammalia > Carnivora > Mustelidae > Enhydra > Enhydra lutris. Next base: position 16,289,165 of record NW_019154093.1, read on the forward strand.
GGTCATGATCTCAGGGTGGTGAAATCCAGCCCCACAGTGGGGCTCCATGCTCAGTGGGGAGTCTGCTTGAGATCCTTTCCCTCGCCCTCTGCCCCTCCCCCACCTCCACCCCCCACTTAGCCCCCCCAGTCCCATTCCCTTGCATGCACACTCTATCTCTCCCTCTCAAATAAATAAATAAATCTTTTTTAAAAAGAGGGATTAAGTAAAAATGTACTAAATGTTACTAAATACCCTTCCAGCCTTTCCCTTTACTTAGCAGCTTTGCTTGCATTATAGTCTTGAGACGGGTGAACATGGTGAACCCAAGGGAAAAATACTAGAGATACTGACTTCAGGGCTAACCCAAATAACCCAGCCAGATAATTCCAAGTGAGGCTCAGAGTTGGCAAGCCTCACGTACGTATGTAAAATTTGCAATCAGCTTTTTAGAGACAACTCTGAAGTATAAGTAGCTGCTAGAGACTGTAAGACATCTGATGAGACCCTCCGACTATTTAGACATAAATGAACAGAAAAAACACCTTGAATGAGATGGAGATAATACCAGGAGATGAGAACTTATTAAAAAAACATTAATTATATCCTTAAAAAGATAAGAGGTACTATTGCAGCACGGCAGGAAGCTATAAAAAGGAAAGTGTTCAGGGGCGCCTGGGTAGCTCAGTCCCTTAAGCATCTGACTCTTGATTTCGGCTCAGGTCATGATCTCAGGGTTGTGGGACTGAGCTCCATGTGGAGTCTGCTGGCGATTCTCTTTCTCCCTCTGCCCTTCCCCCACCCCACCCTGCTCTCTCGTGCCTGAACTCTCTCACTCTCTCACATAAATAAATCTTTTTAAAAATTTTTTATTTTAAAAGGAAAACATTCAGAGAACTAGAACAACTTAGAAATAAAAGCATGATAGGAAAATATGAAAAACTCAACAGAAGCACTGATAATGTTGAAATACTTCAGAAACTAGAACAAATATAGAAAAAGATGGAAGAGGGGAAAAAAAAAAAGGATCCATCCAGGACACCCTCTATTCAAATAATAGGATTTCCAGGAAAAAAAAAAAAAAGTAGAAAATTAGTGGAGGAGAAATAATCACCAAAGAAATAAAGAAAATCTCCCAGAACTGAGGAACATGTGTCTCCAAGTTAAAAGGGCCCAATACGGGGCGCCTGGGTGGCTCAGTCGGTTGAGCATCCAGCTTTTGGTTTCAGCTCAAGACATGTTCTCCCCCCATTCCCTACTGCAGTCCTGTGTCAGGGTCCAGGATCAGCGGGGAGTCTGCTTCCGTTCTCCTCTCCCTCTATCCCTGCCCCCCACTCTGAAATAAATAAATAAATCTTTAAAAACTAAAATTGCCCAACAAGTAGCCAATTCAATAGATGAAAATAGACACACCATGGCAAATTATTGGGCTAATTTAGAACACTGGGACCAAAGAGAAGATCCTGAAAACTTTCAGAAAGAATAGTAAGATGGTCCCATATGAACGACCAGGAATCATAATGGCATCAGACTTTCCAAGTGTGACACTGAAAATTAAAAGTCAATGGAACAGGGGCGCCTGGGTGGCTCAGTGGGTTAAAGCCTCTTCTTTTAGCTCAGGTTATAATCTCAGGGTCCTGGGATTGAGCCCCGAATTGAGCTCTCTGCTCAGCGGGGAGCCTGCTTCCTCCTCTCTCTCTCTCTGCTGGCCTCTCTGCCTACTTGTGATCTCTCTCTCTCTGTCAAATAAATAAATAAGATCTTTGGGGGAAAAAAAGTCAATGGAACAATGCCTTAAATCCTGAGGAAAAATTATTTTTTACCTAGAATTCTATACCCAAGAAACTGTCAGTGGTGTGAGGGGAGAAGAACAGCATTTTAAAACGTGTAAAGCTTCAACAAATGTACCTCCTCTGTAGACTTTCTCAGGAAGCTACTGGAGGAACTGGAGGAAAAGCACCCACACACAATGAAGGAGTAAACCAAGAAAGAAGAAGACATGGACCCAGGAAACAAGGGATCCAACTAGGGAAAAGCCCAGGAGGCTAGTGAAGGGGGAATCCCTGGGGGACAGTTGTGCAACTGGTTCACACTGGGGCCAATCAGAGGGCTCCTGAAGAGCTGCCTCTAAGAACCAGCAATAGTTAGAATGTGATATGTTTAAATGCCTTGAGAGGAAAATTCAGACAACTGGGAGAGGGTGTGGGGATGACTTATTGATCACTATGTAGGAAATGAAGCAAAAGAAGAGGAGTAATATTGTAGTGATAATAATATAACAATAATGGAATATATAAGGTATGCTATATATCATTTACTATTATTCTAAGGCATAATTCTAAGGATTAATAATTATTATTGGGACACCTGGGTGGCTCAATCAGATAAGTGCCTGCCTTCAGCTCAGGTCATGATTCCAGGGTCCCAGGATCGAGTCCTGCATTAGGCTCCTTGCTCAGCAGGGAGCCTGCTTCTCTCTCTGCCTATCGCTCCCCCTCCTTGTGTATGCTCTCACTCTCTCTCTGACAAATAAATACAATCTTAAAAAAAAATCATTTAAAAATTTTTATTATTATTATTCTAAGGAAAATGTGAAGTAGGGAATGAAAAGTAACCATAGTAAACTGTACAACTTAGCTGTGAATGGCATTTCCAAATCCTTATAAGGTAATCACCCAACAACTCATTTTATTGCATATGTTGGGAAAACTGGAAGATGGGAAAGGTGTCTATGTGGCAGAGGAGTGGGTAGTAGGATGAGAGTTAAACCCTTAACCTTCCATCATGTGGGAAGTCACCTAAAACTTAAAAATCACTAAGTAGCATGTTATTTGGAGATTCGAAGGTAAGTACCAAAATAAACAGCTAAAAAATGAATAATAGTTGTCTCTGGGAAGCGAGATTTAGGATTAGGGTGCGGGCCTATTACGTCCATGATAATTCTCACAGAACTGTTTTCCTCTTTAATCCATGGGCATCCATTACTTTGATTACAAGGAAACCAAATAAAACGCAATCGGAAAGTCATGTGTGACAAGACCACAGTCTCCCGGGTCAGTGAGCTAGAGGTGAAGCTGGGGAGACACACAAGGGCTATATTGTGATAGCTTTGGAATCCCAGCTGTTGAAGGGTTTGGATCTTCTTCTTCAAGAGGAGTGCAAAGCCCGGAGAGGCTCTTGAGCAGGAAAGGGACAGTTTCAGACTTGTCTTTGGGGAAGATATTTAGGGCATCTGAACTGGGAGGGACCCTGGAGATTCCCCAGAAAATTAGACTTACTCCCTGTACAGAAGGGGGACAGGTGTGTGGTGGAGAGAAGCCCCGAATCCCCAGCCAGCAGGCTTCTGACCCTTTGAACAATGGCTACCGACACCCTGAAGAGTCTGGGGGACCATGTTCACTTCCTCTTTCTTCCCCAGCTTTTGCCTCCCTTTGGCCCTACTTTGTAATTAACACCAGGCTCCCTATCAGGCTATTCTTTGAATCTGGACTGTTTCAGTAGTTAATACTTTACCTAAGTTCAAAGCTTAGCAGGATCAGATTTCTTTTTTTTTTTTTTTTTTAAAGATCTTATTTATTTATTTGATAGAGATCACAAGTAGGCAGAGAGGCAGGCAGAGAGAGAGGAGGAAGCAGGCTCCCCGCTGAGCAGAGAGCCCGATGTGGGGCTCGATCCCAGGACCCTGAGATCATGACCCGAGCCGAAGGCAGAGGCTCAACCCACTGAGCCACCCAGGCGCCCCAGGATCAGATTTCAATACTAAACATTTACCGAGACTGTGTCAAGCACTGTGTTGAGTACTCAATAAACAGCATCTCCAAATTCTCACAGCCATCCTGTGAAATGAGTAATTTAGCCCTGTTTTACAAACAAACAAGGCTCAAGGAATGTAAGAAAGTTGCCCACAGTCATCTGGCTAGTCAGTGGTAGAACTGAGACTTTTTTTTTTTTTTGTAAAGATTTTGTTTTTAAGTAATCTCTGCACCCAACATGGGGCTCGAACTTACAACCCTAGATCGAGAATCACGTGCTCCACTGACTGAGCCAGGCAGGGGCGCCCCAGAACTGAGATTTTAAACAGCAGTCTGTCTGCTTTGAGACCCCATGCTCTAAACCAGCCATGCTTCTGCTCCCAAGCTTCTTGCCTTTGAAGCATGGTTGGTTGGACTACAAAGCGGGCCCCCCTGGAAACATTTGGGAAACCCATGGCTCAGAACCTCAGACTGACTCCTTCTCCCATTCCCCCAGGCCTACCTGCGAGCCATCGATGTGAAGATCCTGCAGCAGCTGTTGACCTTGAATGAGGGCATCGAGGCTGTGCGCTGGCTGTTGGAGGAGAGGGGGACAGTGACCAGCTACTGCAGCAGCCTCACCAGCAGTCAATATAGCCTGACAGGCGGGAGCCCAGACCACTCAAGGCGAGGCAGCTGGGACAGCCTGCCGGACACCAGCTCCACTGACCGGCTGGACAGTCTCTCCATTGGCAGCTTCCTAGACACGGTGGTCCCCAGCGAGCTGGATGAACAGGGCCCCCCTGGGGCTCCCCGCCCTGAGACTGGGCAAAGGTTATATCCAGTGGGGACAGGGCCCAGTGGGGACAGGGCCAGGACTGAGGGGGACCTGACAGCCAGCAGGCTAGGGAATTTGAGGGCTGTATGGAAGCCCCCAGGGGAGGGGCTCCAAGGTGGACCTCCTGAGCCACTAGAGGATGAGAGTGCCGAACTGGGCTTTGAGGCCCACTGGTACTGGCAGTGTCAGGATGACGTGACCTTCTTATAGTAACTCTCCCACCCTTTTGTATTCCTGTGGCTCTTTCATTGCTAGGCCCTGGTCTCCCTGGAAATTTATTCTCCCTCATTCTGGGTCTAGGAGGAGGCTGCATCAAAATCAGTTACCATGGAAATCTGACCTTATCATCCTTCTGGTCCCTGAGGAGGCTCTGCCTTTATCCCTCAATTATTGGGACCCTAGAGCTATTTCCATAGATACATTGACTCTAGAGGTTTGACCTGTGGCTTTTCGTAAAATAGTAACTTCCCCTCCCGCTCCGTGCCCCCCCTTCCTCCCGGAACTAGGTAAGGATTTGAGGGATTTAGGACGCCTACGAGGTTGATGATGAAGAGTTGGGGGTGCGATTACCTCAACCAACATCTAGGAGTCTTGGCCCCCCTCTTGGCCAAGATGGAGAACTGTGGAGGGACATGGACATTTAGGGCCAACCCTCCATGGATTGGCCCTCCCAGAAGTCTCTGGGGTTGGTAGAACCATCCCTTCCTATCTGGTGAGTGATGTCATTTCCTGCCAGGATGGAGTAGGCTTTCCTCTGTACCATCTCTCAGGGGTGGGAGGCCAGTATCGGGCGGCTGAGCCCCTGCTGCTAGGCAAGACCATACCATTTATTCTCCATACCGTTACTTCTTGCAAGTGGGAACATACCCTTCCCCCTTCCTGGTAGGAAAGCTCACTGTCAGAGGTTTGTGTTTCTTTTCAGAAAGATTGTTACTTTTTTTTTTTTTTTTTTAAGATGTTATTTATTTGTTAGAGCACAAGTGAGGGGAGAAGCAGACTCCCCACTGAGCAGGAATCTCAATACGGGGCTCCACCCCAGGACCCCAGGATCATGACCTGAGCCGAAGGCAGATGCTCAACTGACTGAGCCACCCGGGCACCCCAGATTCTTGCTTTTTAAATGGGGTGTTCTCATTTTATTCTAGGTTCACTTCCTTTGTGGCCATACCCCTGTCGATGTGACACTCTTGTATCTGTGCTTTTAGGGAGGGAAAGACAGGGCCTTCTACCTACGGCTCTCAAAATTTGGCCTGCCCTGTTTGGCCCCCTGTCTTTCCCTGTCCCTGGGTTGCCCTCATTCTTGTATTCTGGCTCCAGATCTGTCTGCCAGGAGGTTCAGCCTTTGTGTCTCCACACCTTCTCGGTTTCCACTTCCACAGGCCTTTTATATGCAGATGATCCCCCATCCAACCCCCTTCTCTCCCTATTGCTGATGGAAATCAGAGGAAGGAGACACCTAAAGTCTGGGAGCTCTGGGGGTGTATCATAATTTCCAAAGGGGGGAGGTGTCTTCTCTGATCCTGTGATTTCCCTTCCCCCATTCTGCCTCGGACCTTCCACCATTTGGTCACAAGGATGCCTGCCAGAGGCTGAGACACAAGAAATCCCCTTGTCTGGGTTACAATGAGTGGTGGTGGTGGTGGGGGTGTGGCAGGGAAAGACAGAGGCTCTTTGGTCCTAGGGCCCACGTCCTGGGAGGGGAGAGATCCAGAGAAAGGCTGCTTTCCTTCCTCCCTTAGAGCAAGCCCTAGACTCCTGGGACCTGAGGAGAGAGCAGGAGACCGGCTCTGGGCCTGGGTCCTAGGGCCCTAGTGAATTACAGCAAAGAAAGAATTCACAGAAGCTGCCAACCTGGGGCCCAGGAGGGGACAGGTCTGAGGCGGAGGCTGTACCTGATGTCAGAGAATGAATTCTTGGAGATTATCCCTTTAAACCCCAGCTAACTGCCCATATTTTGGTCCTTATCTTTCCTGGGGCCTGAAACTAATTATTGAAAAGCAAAAAGGAGAGAGAAGGATGTCGGGTGATCCTTGCCTAGTTGCTGTGCTGTCGTGCACGGAGGAGTCTCCCTCAGATCCTAGAGTAACTTCTGCAATTTCTTTACTTTTCATTCTGGGGAAGGGAAAGAAGCTAAGTTCATCTCCACTTCCCCCAAATTCCTCAGGTTTTGTTCTGCAAGCACCATTCCAGTCCTTTTGGGGCAATGCATTCAGCCTATGGCTCTCTCCCTAAAGACCCTCCCTTCTCCCATCCCCTCAAAGTGATCCAAATCTCTGAAATATATTCTTAGCCTCTCCTCATCTGTTACCTACCAGCCCTCTCCATACCACCTCTCCTGGTACTGGGGCTCCGGACTTCCCCTCAGGCTGGGAATTCAAATATCCTTTTTCGGTCCCTACTCTGTTGCCATTTTGTAGCGTGCTCTTGGGTAAGCTACCTTTTCACTTAGAAGGCTTAGTATCCCTTTTGAAGCTTGCTTGTTTGATTAGGCTGCAAACTTCCTAGCTGAAGGGGTTGCGCGCCCTCTTGTGGCCATTATGCACCATTGCCAGGAGTAGCTGCATAGAACCTCGAGTTTCAGTATAGCCTTAAAGAAGACCAGCTTCTCAGTGCACTAACAGGCTGGAGAGACGGGCCTAGAGAGGGCAGAGATTTCCCCAGTGTCACCTGCTGTAGATCCATGGCAATGGCCCGGGTTAGAGAACCCAGATCCACAGTGCCACTTGGCCAGACTGATTGTTGCCCCACCCCACCCAGTCAACACCACTCAAGCCGGAAGGACCAAAAGCAATTTTTCTGGTTTCATATTTGGGTTCTTAACCCCACCCTAGAGAGGCAGCTTAGTGTTGGGAGAAAGAGCCATAAGCTCTAAGGAGAGAGAACCTTGGCCCTGGATTGGGTAAAGGGTTTGTGAATCTGGACTGCAGATATAAGAAAAATTATCCTAGACCAACTATTTTTCCAGGGAGGGCCAGTAGGCCCAGATATGATGGTGGCAGAGAGCTCAGCATTTCAGACTTGGAAGTTAGAAGTGGGGTGGGGGTGGGGAGCTTTGAGATGAGGAAATCCAGATGGGTCCTGTGGAGTTGGGGAGCTCCACAGGTCAAGGGAATACAGCACCGTTGGATAGGCACAACTGGGTAAAGGCAGAGATGAGACCACTCGTGGCAGCTGCAGAAACAGTGCCTAGGAGGGTAAAGGGTGGGGCTGACAGAATGACGGATCATCAGGGAGATATGCGACCACGGCAATGGGCAAGGGTAAGGGCCCACATTTAGGATGGGATGGTAAGGTTGAGCACTGGACAGACTGGAAGCTCAGTGGCAGCTTGGGTGAGAAATGCTAGGGGCTTGTAGCACACAAGTCACTGTGTGCACGGGGCCAGGCCCTACTGGATGCTCAGTGATACCTCCTGAACGAATAGAAGAATGAATGTGTGTAAACCCACAAGGAGGTATGACTTATTTTGTTAAAAAGTGGGTAATTAGGTAGTAGTAGGTAATTTAAAACATTCTATTTAATTCTTAGCAACCCTATAAATAATGGATTATTAACAATGTATTGTTGCTTAGATATTTGCTCAAGGTCAGATAGGTAATAAAACAACTGTAATATGAACCTGGGTCAGTCTGGCTGCTTGGGCTTCCAGAAAGTCTTCTCTGATTCCCCTCTTCTCAGTGTCACAGACGTCACTCCTCTAGAACAGGCTACCCTGCCCAGCAGCAGGACCAATGTACTAGCTTCCTGCTGCTGCTGCTGCTGCTGCTGCTGCTGCTGCTGCTGCTGCTGCTGCTGCTGCTGCTG
>NW_019154093.1:16297526-16401241 GCF_002288905.1 Enhydra lutris kenyoni
TAATGAATGACCACAAACTTCTTGGCTTAAAAGAACACAAATTTAGTATCTTTCAGTTGTGGAGGTCAGGAGTCCCAAATCAGTTTCACTGAGCTCAATTAAAGTCAAGGTGTTGACCTGTCTGTATTCCTCTTGGAGACTCTAGGGGAGAATCCATTTCTTTGCCTCTTCCAGCTTCTAGAAGCTGCTTGCATTCCTTGATTCATGGCCACTTCCTCCATCTTCAAGGCAGCAGATAGCATCTTCTCTCCTCTCTGACCTCTGCTTCTAATCTTTCATCTTTTTCTAATTCTCCTTTCTCTTACGAGGATTGTGTTGTGATTACATCCGCTTGGGATTTTATTGGGCCCACTGGGATGATCTAAGATCCTCTCCCCATGTCAAGATCCTTAATGTAACCTTGTATTCTATGTCCCTTTTGTCATAAAAGGTGAAATATTCACAGGCTTTGAGGATTAGAACATGAACGTCTTTGGAGGAAGGGCCATTATTCAGCCTACCAAAGACAGAGATGGAGGGTAGGCGGATGGAAGCACCCAGGCCCAGAATGAGCCCCTGTGTTTTGTCTAGCCTCCCTAGGCCTGGAGTGAAGGGTGGTGGGAAGGTCCAGGCTCCGTGTCTGGAGAATGCATCATCACCACCAGGGAGAGCTGAAGCTGAAGGGAGAAATTCCCAGCTTGGGAATTTTCAGGCTTGACACTTTCCGGGTAAACATGGTAGAGGGTTCCAGCAGGTTTTGTCTTCAGTACTGCCTTCTCTCTAGAACCATTTTGTGTTCAAGGCAGAAGATCACTACCAGCACACTAGCCTGGGCTGTCTCTGGGAAGGGTAGATTCATTGTCACCTTTTAATTTGAATTTTTTCCAAGATTTTATTTTATTTATTTGACAGAGCACAAGCAGGGAGAGCGGCAGGCAGAGGGAAAGGGAGAAGCAGGCTCCTCACTGAGCAGAGACCCTGATGTGGGGCTCGATCCCAGGGTCCATGACCTGAGCCAAAGGCAGATGCTTAACCAACTGAGCCACCCAGGTGCTCCTCCTTGTCACCTTTTAAAATTATCATTTTTATTCCGTCATAAGTTCTCCTTAGAGCATGATGAACTCTCATTCTCAGTTGATACTAGCTGCTTTATTGCTTTATTTTCTTCTTTTGATCCTTGACCCCTCTTCTCATTCCTCTTCCTGACCTAGGCATCCCCTCTAATATTTTAGTATGTGTTTGGATATGTTTGTATCTTTAAATATGTATATATAATTGTGTACTTAGGTGTTTTAATATATATAAATGGTATTCTTTTACAATAAGCTAACTTTCCTAATGAGTTGCCTCATATGTCAGTGATTCCACACAATAAAGATTTATTTTTCACTTGCAGGGGATCACAGGTGTGATGCTTGGGCTCTTCTCTTCCACTGTCCGTTTCAGGTCCCAGGCTCCTTCCATTTTTCAGGTTGTGATAGCCTGATTCTGCATCCTAAGCTTCCTGTCAACTTTTTGCCAGATTGTTTTAACATCCATTAAAGTCCACTTTATAAATTGGCTATTTCACTAGAGATTACAAAATGAGGACTTTTCTAATGCTATTATGCCCTCTTTTAGTAGCTCTTTCAATACAGAAAAGCTTTTTCACATCCTCTAGGACTATTAGGTTACCCTAAAATAAAGTTTATATCAGAATAGCAAGATGAATGCTCAACTCTCTTTCCTTATTTATCACTTTTAAAGCAGTAAATTGATGCCCTGGCAACTTGGTGTTCGACGATTTTGTTTTGCTCTGCTCTCTCTTTAAATTATTATTGTGGGCGCCTGGGTGGCTCAGTGGGTTGGGCTGCTGCCTTCGGCTCAGGTCATGATCTCAGGGTCCTGGGATCGATCCCTGCATCGGGCTCTCTGCTCAGCAGGGGGCCTGCTTCCCTTTCTCTCTCTCTGCCTGCTTCTCTGCCTACTTGTGATCTCTGTCTGTCAAATAAATAAATCTTTAAAAAAATAAAAATAAAAAATAAATTATTATTGCGAATTTTTAGTTTTTAATGTATTTAATGGCTTTTAATCACTTGCAGTTGTTTCGTTTTATATAAAATTTCAACCATAGACAAAAGTACACAAAATAGTACAGTTGACCCTTGAACAATGCCATAGGTTAGGGGCACTGACCCGTGCCCTTTTGAAAATCTGCATGGAACTTTTTCTTTTTCTTTTTTTTTTAAGATTTTAATTTATTTATTTGACAGACAGAGATCATAAGTAGGCAGAGAAGCAGGCAAGAGAGAGAGAGGAGGAAGCAGGCTCCCTGCTGAGCGGAGAGCCCGATGCGGGGATCGATCCCAGGACCCTGGGATCACGACCTGAGCCGAAGGCAGAGGCTTTAACCCACTGAGCCACCCAGGTGCCCCTGCATGGAACTTTTGACTCCGCAAGAACTTAACCACTAATAGCCTAATGTTGACTGGAAGCCTTACTGATTACAGGAAATAGTCGATTAACACATATTTTGTGTTATATGTATTATATATTTCTTTCTAACAATAAAATAAGCTAGAGAAAAGAAAATGTTATTAAGAAAATCATAAGGAAAATACATTTACAATACTATACTGTATTTTTAGAAAAACAAAATCCATGTATGAGTGGACCTGCACAGTTCAAACCCATTTTTCAAAGGTCAACTGTATTATGTATAAACACACACACACACACACACACACACACACAGTAAAATACCTCATAAGTACATATTTATACTTTCTTTTTTTTTAATATATATTTTTTAAGATTTTATTTATTTATTTGACAGAGAGAGAGAGATTACAAGTAGGCAGAGAGGCAGGCAGAGAGAGAGGAGGAAGCAGACTCCCTGCTGAATAGAGAGCCCGATGCGGGGATCGATCCCAGGACCCTGAGATCATGACCTGAGCCGAAGGCAGCGGCCTAACCCACTGAGCCACCCAGGGGCCCCCATATTTATACTTTCAATTCAAATTCAAGATTAAAGAGCTTTTACTCAGTCTCTTGTCTAGCTCCTTTTTTCTGTACCAAGAATCCTGGTTTTCAAGGACACAGGTGATAATAGAATTAGAATACTCCATAATTACTCATTTCTTTGATCTCATCCACAAAGCTCTCTCAGAATAACCATATTAATACCACCACCAGTATGAGTACTGAAAACATGAAGAAAGTATTTTACAAATGCATTTCACATTCTCTACCTCATTAAAAACCTTTGTAGTAAATCATTGTCAGGGAATATAATCATTATATAATATAGCTCTCTGGGGCGCCTGGGTGGCTCAGTGGGTTAAGCCTCTGCCTTCAGCTCGGGTCATGATCTCAGTGTCCTGGGATTGAGCCCTGCATCAGGCTTTCTGTTCAGCAGGGAGCCTGCTTCCCCTCTGTCAGCCTGCCTCTCTGCCTACTTGTGATCTCTCTGTCAAATAAATAAATAAAATCTTTAAAAAAAAAAAAATCTCTACTCACTTTGGTTGTTGGAGCTGATTTTCTAGTAGATTCCCCAGGAAGGGTACTTGGCAACAGTGTTCTCTGAGATCTTGCATGTTGATAAGTTTGTGCCCTTTATGCTTACGAAGTCTGTTTTGTTTTGCTAGGTTCACACTTTCCTTTCTTGGGTCTCTTAAATGTTACTTCATTTTCTTCTGGCATACAGTGTTTCTATTAAAGCCTAATGATGATTTACTTTTTCCTGTGTGTGTGTGTGTGTATGTGTGTGTGTTCAGATCCCCGAAAGATTTTTTCATTTTCTTTAAAGTTCAGTCATTTTAGGGGCACCTGGCGGGCTCAGTAGATGGAGCATACAACTCTTGGTCTCAGGGTTGTGAGTTCAAGCCCCACGTTGGGTGTAGAGATAACTTAAAAACAAAATCTTTAAAATGAAATAAACTTCATCATTTTACTAGAATGTCTTATTGCTGGTCATTTTGGGACCGCATTCTCAGCTTTTTGAGTTTTTCTTTATTTTAGGAAACTTTAGAAAACTTTCTTGAATAGTTTTAATATTCTGTTCCTTTGCTCTGGTTTTCTTCTGGGACTCATATATCTAATTTTTTAATCTTTTTGCCTGTTTTTATTATTTGTCATTGTCCAACTCTTTATCTCTTCATATTTTTTATTTTTAAACATCTCCTCTTTTCCATCTTCTAAGGCATCATCTCTCATGTTCACTGTTCTTGTATACTTTCTAGTTTAGTCTTCACTTTAAAATTATTTTTTTCTTTCGTTTCTCATTCCGTCCTGAGTACTGTTGCATCACATCTGAATTCTTCTAATTCTGACTTATGTTGTCCTTGCATGTATCATATTGTGTTCTTAGTGTATTTTGGCTTATTTTGAAAGAGAAGTTAGCAGTTTTGTGGTATGCCTTTCTGGTGTGCTTCATTATCGGTAGTAATGTGACTTTTATGGAGCTTTTATAACTTTCTATGGGATTTGACCTTGATACTTTTCTGTTGTTCATTTTCTATGAAATTAGTTTTCCTGAAATTAAAAAATGAGGTGGGGTTCGGAAAAACTTGTATCACATCACAGAGCTCCCTCTTCTGTTACTTTGTCTGGCCTGCTTTCTGGGATATCCTGGTTTTCTTTCCCTCTGCTAGGCTGGTCGCCTTATTCCTTTCCTTCCTCTGTGTTGTCCCCACCCTACTACATTTTGATTCCACTCCAAGCAACTTCTCCTCAGTGTGGGCCATGGTACCAGAAGGAAGCCTTGGTGGGTCAGTTTGACAGTTCATAGGACCCAGACCTGCCCCAGTGCCTTTGACCTTCTTTCTCATTGCAGGCCCTTGGCGCTCATCTGCTATTTTAGGCCGCAGATCCTTCCTAGTTTCATTTACTGTTCTCAGTTGGCCTGTCTTGATTCCAGTGACTCTCTGTAGGCTTTTTTGAGTTCTCCTGGTCTTACTCTGTTTCCTTCTTTCTCCTGCACAGATCCTGATCCTGTGCAGGTCTGGTGGCTGTTGGTGGTTCCTTCCTACTTGCTTGTATTTGGGGGTTGTGGAGATGCCTTTGTCACCAAATTTTGTTATAAATGTTTTCCTGTTTTTTTCTTTGTAATTTTACTCTCCAGTCACGGCATAAGTTTTTATGTGGGGATCTGTAGACATAGAACTACACTGCCAACATTGCCATCATTGTCCCAGGATCCTCTCCCTTTTATCCTTTGATATCTATAATATCTGTCGTCACATCCTCTTTTTCATTCCTGTTGTAAATAATTTGTGCTTCTTCTTGATCAATCCTCCTAAGAGTTTGCCCACTTTATTAATATTTTTTAAAGAACCAAATTTTGGCTTTGTTAATTTTCTCTGTTGTTCATTTTGTATGTCCTCGAACTTTAATCTTTATTTCCTCTATTCTATTTTGGGTTTAATTTGCTCATCTTTCTCTAGTTTCTTAGGTGGAAACTTAAAATCTTTTTTTTTTTTTTTTGACAGAGAGGAAGATCACAAGTAGGTGGGCGGTGGTGGGGGGAGCAGGCTCCCCGCTGAGCAGAGAGCCTGATTCGCGGCTCTATCCCAGGACTCTGAGATCATGACCTGAGCTAAAGGCAGAGGCTTAACCCCCTGAGCCACCCAGGAACCCCTAAAATCATTGATTTTTAAGCCTCTCCTTTCTAATATAAGCTATACATTTCTCTCTAAGCACTGATTTGCCTACCTGTCATATGTTTTTTTGGAGAGAGATCGAGCAAGCAGAAGGGGCAGAGGGAGAGAGAGAATCTTAAGCAAGGCTCCACTCCCAGCACAGAGGCCTAATCAGGGCTCAATCCCACAACCCTGAGGTCATGACCTGAGCAGAAATCAAGAGTCGGATGCTTAACTGACTGACCTACCCAGGTGCCCCCATCTCAACATTTTAAAATATATTTTATTATTATCATGCAGTTAAAAATGTTTTATGATTTCCTTTGCTACTTCTTTTTTGGCCTATGAGTTAATTGGAAGAATATTGCTTACCAGGTATTTGGGGCTTTTTAGAAAGCTTGTTGTTGATTTCAAGTTTAAATGCAGAAAATACATTCTGTGTGATATCTATTTTTTAAAAATTTATTAAGATTTATTTTTATGGTCCAAAATATGACCTTTCTGGGTGAATGTTCCATATCCCTTTGAAATGAATGTGCACTTTGCAGTTCTTGTGTATGATGTTATGCAAATGTTAATTAGGTCAAAGTATTTGATAGTGTTGGTTTAGTATATCCTTGCTGAATTTTTGTCTGCTCCATGCTTAGCACTCAGCGGGAAGTCAGCTTGAGGATTCTCTCTCCCTCTCCCTCTGCCCCTCCCTCCGACTCATGTGCACACACTCTCTCTCTCCCAAATGAATAAATAAATCTTTAAAAGTAAATACATACATACATACACACATGTAAGTGGACTAAAAAAAATGTAAGTGGACTAAGCATTGCAATTAAAAAACAAAGACTGTCAGTCTGAATTAAAAAGCAAACCCAGGGGGCGCCTGGGTGGCTCAGGGGGTTGAGCCTCTGCCTTTGGCTCAGGTCATGATCTCAGGGTCCTGGGATCAAGCCCCACATTGGGCTCTCCTCAGCGGGGAGCCTGCTTCCCCTTCTCTCTCTGCCTGCCTCTCTGCCTACTTGTGATTTCTCTCTGTCAAACAAACAAACAAACCCAGTTATATGCTGTCTACAAGAGATGCATATTTATTTATTTATAAAATTTTTTTTACTTAATTTATTGTGGTGGGGGGACTTGTGTATGCATTCAGGGAGAGGGGCTGAGGGAGACAGGGAGAAAAACAGACTCCTGCTCAATGTGGAGCCAGACTTGGGGATCGATCCCAGGGCCCCGAGATCCTGACCTGAGCTGAAATCAAGAGTCTGTTGCTTAACCGACTGAGCCACCCAGGTGTCCCAATAAATGCATTTTATTTTATTTTTTAAAAGATTTTATTTATTCATTTGAAATCGAGAGAGAAACAGAGAGGATGAGCAGGGGGAGGGGCAGAGGAAGGAGGAGAGGGGAAGCAGAAACCCTGCTGAGCAGGGAGCCCAACATGAGGCTTGATCTCACAACCAGAGATCTTGACCTGAGCTGAAGTCAGACGCTTAACCGACTGAGCCACCCAGATGCCCCAAGCAATGCATTTTAAATACAAAGGTACAAATAAGTTGAAAGTTAAACTTCAGGAAAAAATACACCATGCAAACATGCTGTTCCAAGGAATCTTGGAAATTAGTATCAGGCAAAATAAACTTTAAGACACGGAGAATTACCAGAGGAAAAGAGAGACATCTTATAATGATGAAAGGTTCAATACATGCATGTAAACTATGCATGCACCTAAAGAAAGAGCTTTCAAATTATATGAAGAACAAAGTTGGTAGAACTAAAAGGAGAAAAACCAAATTCACAATCCTCTTTGGAGATTATTTTTTAAGTTATCTATTTATTTTTAAGTAATTTCTACCCCCAACGTGGGGCTCAAACTCATGACCCTGAGGTCAAGGTCACATGCTCCTCTGACTAAGCCAGGCAGGTGCCCCCCTATTTGAGATTTTAACACCCCTCCCTTACCGATTGATAGAGTAAGCATTGTACTACTTTACATAAAACACAGAAATCTTGCAGCAGTGTGGTTCCATTTCCTTGGTTTGGCCCAGTCTTTTGAGCTGTAGATGTATTACATCTACATGTGTTATTAACTCCAGAATATGGGTGATAGTGTTTATTTTACCATGTAATACACATGTTAAAGAGACAAAGAGAAGAAAGAAATTTATTTTCTTTTTTAATTTTTTAATTTTTTTATTTTATTTATTTATTTTATTTATTTATTTTATTTTATTTATTTTATTTATTTTAATTTTTTATTTTCTTTTTAATTTCCCAGAAAAGAAGAAGAAAACAAATTTAAGCCAGACTTTTATACGACAATATTAGTTTCCTGTGGCTGCTGTAACCACCAATTAAATTGGTAGTAATTTGTTACCAATGCAAACAGAATACCTCATAGCTTTGGAGGTCAGAGGATACTTCTGATTTCTTTGAACCAAATAATCCAGGATGATCTCTCCATCTCCAGGTCACCTGACTAGCAACCTTAATTCTCCTTTGCCAAGTAACCCATTATATTCACATTTCTGGAGATTAAGCCAGGGAGATCTTTGATGGGCCATTATTCTGCCTACCACACCCACGTATTTATCATTTCTGGTGATCATCGTGCCATCCTGTAGGTTATTTGGTGTCATTTTCCTTTAGTCTGAAGAACTTTTCCTTAGCATTTTTTGTAGTATGAGTCTGGTGATGATTCTCTGTATTTGTTGACCTGAACCTGTATATATTTTGCTTTCACTTTATTTTTTTGAAATTGAAATAAACTTTATTGAGGTATAATTTACATATAATAAAAATGAACCTACTTTATGTATGCAGTTTGATGAGTTTTGACAATCTATACACTCATGTAATCATTATCACAATCAATACATAGAACATTTTTATCATTTCAAAAATATATCATATGCCCCTTTGCAGTCAGGCTCTCTACTGCTCTGGCTCCAAGCAACCACAGATCTGCTTTGTAGCAATCAAGATTAGTTTCTTCTTGTTTTTAAAATTTCCTATAAGTAGAATAACACAATGTGTACTTTAAAAAAAAAAAGATTTTATTTATTCATTCATGAGAGATAGAGAGAGAGACAGTCAGGGGCAGAGGGAGAAAGAGGCTCCCCACAGAGCACGGAGCCCAACGCAGGACTCAATCCTAGGATGCTAGGACCACCACCCAAGCCCAAGGCAGATGCTAAACTGACTGAGCCACCCAGGCACCCACAATGTGTACGTTTTTATATGTGGCTTTTTTTGTTCAGCATCATGTGTTTGAGATTCATACATGTTGTATATATCAAGAGTTTGTTACTTATTACCGCTGAGAAGTATTCAATTACACTGCTATTTGTTAACCTATTAACTTATTGATGGATATTTCAGTTGTTTCTAGTTTTTTGCTCTCAATTGAGATTCCATGAGCATTCATGTACAAGGATTCTTGTCAACAGTTTAAAAAATGTTTATTGAATAAATACTTCTCTTGGATAAATACCTGAGAGTGGAATGGGTGAGGTCTATGGCAAGTAAAATTTCAAAAGACACTGTCAACCCTTTTCCCAAAGTAGTTGTACCATTTTACATCCCAACAAGCAACGTATGTGAGTTCCAGTTGTTCTACACCCTCCCCAGTCCTTAGTATTGTCAGTCTTTTTAATTTTAGCAATTTTAATAGGTATGTAGAGGTATCTAGTTTGCATACATTTTCCTTTTTGTCTTTGAAACTATTAATAACAATGGCACTAAAATTCCTTTTTTTTTTTAAAGATTTTATTTGTTTATTTGACAGACAGAAATCACAAGTAGGCAGAGAGGCAGGCAGAGAGAGAGAGAGGGAGAAGCAGGCTTCCTGCTGAGCAGAGAGCCCGATGCGGGGCTCGATCCCAGGACCCTGGGATCATGACCTGAGCCGAAGGCAGAGGCTTTAACCCACTGAGCCACCCAGGCGCCCCTGGCACTAAAATTCTTGTCTGCTAATTTTAACACCTGTGTCATTTTGGGGAAAGTTTTTATTGACGACTTGTGTGTCACATTTCCTGTTTCTTCACTTGTCTACTCTTCTTTGGTTGGATGCTGGACATTATGAATGATATGTTTTGGGATTCTAGATTCTGTTACGTTCTTTTGAAGAATGGTTTTTATTTCAGCAGGAAGCTAACTTGGCTAGACTTTGGCCCCAAATTCTCTCTCCAGCAGTGGGCAAAAGCTGAAATCTTCACCCAGCTTGAAATGTTGGGAGAATTACAGAAATGTGACACAGACCTAAAGTGAGCAAATACTGTTGAAAAAAGGGCAATGATACGGCCAGTCTCTTGGGTTCCCACCCCCTACAAAGCTTTGTACTATTGGGTGCCTGGGTGGCTCAGTGGGTTAAGCCTCTGCCTTCAGCTCAGGTCATGATCCCAGGGTCCTAGGATCGAGCCCCGCATCAGGCTCTCTGCTTAGCAGGGAGCCTGCTTCCCCCTCTCTTTCTGCCTGCCTCTCTGCCTGCTTGTGAGCTCTCTGTCAAATAAAAATATAAAATCTTAAAAAAAAAAAAAAGCTGGGGCGCCTGGGTGGCTCAGTGGGTTAAAGCCTCTGCCTTCGACTCAGGTCATGGTCTCAGATTCCTGGGATCGAGCCCCACATCGGGCTCTCTGCTCAGCGGGGAGCCTGCTTCCTCCTCTCTCTCTGCCTGCCTCTCTGCCTACTTGTGGTCTCTGTCTGTCAAATAAATAAATAAAATCTTAAAAAAAAAAAAAAAGCTTTGTACTGTCACTTTGCTATCGTTCAATAAACCTTCTTTGTTGCTCACCAAAAAAAAGGGGGGGGGCACTGATAGACTTGCTTGACACAGGACGGCAAGAAATTCAATTTGTTAAAAACAAAACAAAACAAAACACACACACACAAAACAAAAAAACTCTGTATCTGCCAAGTGCTATAAAGTAAAGCTCAATAAAATGAGGTGTGTCTGAGAAATTGGAGATGTCAACACCCATCTCTAAGCATTTAATAGAAGGATTAGACAGATAATGGATGCAAATATTAGAAATAATAGCACTGTCAACCAACAGGATCTAATAGACATTGTACAATACGCCACCAAGCAACAGCATGCTATGTGTTCTCTTAGAGTGGCCACAGTTCTATCGTATACCAAGATAGCCTTTATCCTGGGTCACAAAACAAATTTCAATAGGAAAAAAAAAATCATATAGAGTGTATTCTCTAGCCACAATGGAATCATTAGGAATCAATAACAGAGTGATAACAAAATTTATTCATACTTGGAACTAAACACATTTCTAAATAATCCATTGGCCAAAGAAGAAGTTTCTTTTTTTTTTTAAAGATTTTATTTTTTCAAAAATTTTTAAACAAACCTTTTTTTTTTTTTAGATTTTATTTATTCATTTGAGACAGAGGGATATAAAGAGAGAACATGAGCATGGGGAGAGGCAGAGGAACAAGCAGACTCCCCGCTGAGAAGGGAGCTGGGGGGCGTCTTGATCCCAGAACCCTGAGATCATGACCTGAGCTGAAGGAAGATGCTTATACATCTGAGTCACCCAGGTGCCCCAGAGAGGAAGTTTCAAGGGAAAAAAATATATTGAACTGAATAGAAATGAAAACACAAAATATCGAAATTTGTGGGACACAGCTATAGCAGTGTGGAGAGAGGAGTTTATGGCATACATTAGAAAAGAGGAAAAAATCTCAAATCAATAACCTAAACATCTGTCTGAAGCATCTGGAAAAAGAAGAACAAAATAAACCCAATGAAGGCAGAAGTAAGAAATAATACAGACAAGAACAGAAATCGGTGAAGTTGAAAACTGATTTATGGGTCTCAATTTATTAAGGTGACTGATAATACAGAGAAATCAATGTCACTAAAAGAGAAGTTTAATGCTACTGTTCATAATTTCCCTAGAAACGAGAAGCACAGCTCACCATGCAGGGCCATGGCGGAAGCACTAGTGTCAATGAGGAGGCAGAAAGGAGCAAAGGGAGGGCATAGGCCACAATCTTTATTTGGATTGCATGGGAAAGGTAGGGCAGGGTGGGTAAACAGTTTAGGACTGGTTAATGTGAAATAAATCTGGTGGTCTTTGGGGCATAAGGATGGCCTCTTGTTGTCTGGAACATGGCCGTGGTTGATCTAGGGTAGGGTGAATATTGGCTTGATGTGTGGTTATAAAAAGGTAGTGGCTGGGGATATAGATTTGGGATTAACTGACGGGTTTATAATATGATTTTTAACGCCTGTGAAAGCTGGATTTCAGGACAGATGTAAACAACTTTGGTCATTAGTTTGGGCCTGTGATTAATGGGTGCCAAATAGACAAATGCAGAGCCCAAGAAAACACAGAAGAAAAATAGAAATAGAGAAAATTAATGAAACAAAGAGTTGGTTCTTTGAAAAGATCAATAAAATTGACAAATCTCCAGCAAGACTGTTGAAGAATAAAAAGAGAAGACACAAATTAATAATATTAGGGATGAAATGGAATATCAATACAGACCCTGTAGACATCAAAAATATAGTAAGGGTATGTAACAAACAACTCTGCATACATAAATTCAACAACTTAAACAAAATGGATCAATTCCTCAAAAAAATACAGAGTACCACAACTTATCCAATATGAAATAGATGATTTGAAGAGTCCCATAAGGAAATTGAATTCATAATTTAAAAACTCCCATAAAAGAAATCTCCAGATACAGATGGTTTCACTTAAGAATTCCACCAAAGATTTAAAGAAGAATTAACAACAATTCTATGCAATCTCTTCTAGAAAATAGAAGAGGAGAGAATACTTCCCAATTCATTTTATAAAGTTAAGTATTACCTTAAAACAAAACCAGACAAAAACAGTACAAAAAGAAACTACAGACTAGTATCCTTCATGAATATAGAAGCAAAAGTCATTTAGAAAATATTAGCAAATAGAATTCAATAATATATAAAAAGAATTTTCTACTGTGATCCATAGGGTTTATTTCAGGGATGCCAAGCCAGTTCAATAGTCAAAAATCAATCAGTATAATCCACCATATTAACAGTCAAAAGAAGAAAATCACAAGATTGTATTAATTGATACAGAAAAAGCATTTGACAAAATTCAACAGCCATTCATGACAAAACCTAAAATAGGAATAGAAGGGAACTCTTCAAATAGTTAAAAAGCATCGACAAAAACCCTACAGTTAGGGGCCCCTAGCTGGCTCAGTTGGTTAAGGGGCTACCTTTGGCTCAGGTCATGATCCCAGGATCCTACAGGGAGTCTACTTCTCCCTCTTCCTCTGCCCCTGCTCCTGTCCTCTCTCTTTCTCTCATGCACTCTCTAATAAATAAGTAAATAAGATCATAAAAAAAATAACAACAATACTGAAGTTAGCATTACACATAGTGGTTGGAGACTGGATGTTTTCCCCCTAAGTTGGGAACAGATAAGGATGTCTTCTTTTACCTCTCTTACTCAACATGGTCCTGGAAGTTCTAAATTGGTACAATAAGGCAAGAAAATGAAATAAATAAAAGGCGTACACATTAAAAAGAGAGCTAAAACTGTCCCTATGTGTAGAAGACAAGATTGTCTACATGGAAATCCCCAGGAATCTACAAAAAACTTCCCAGAACAATTGACTTCATCAAGGTCACAGAATACAAAATAAATATACCAAAACCAGTTGCATTTTAGGGTGCCTATCTGGTTCAGTTGGTAGACCATGCAACTCTTGATCTTGGGGTTATGAGTTCGAGCCCCACATTGGGTGTAGAGATTACTTTAAAAAGTCAATATGGGGGCACCTGGGTGGCTCAGTGGGTTAAGGCCTCTGCCTTCAGCTTGGGTCATGATCCCAGGGTCCAGGGATCAAGCCCCTCATCGGGCTCTCTGCTCGGTGGGGAGCCTGCTTCCTCCTCTCTCTCTCTCTCTGCCAGCCTTTCTGCCTACTTGTGATCTCCATCTGTCAAATAAATAAATAAAATCTTTAAAAAATTTTCTTAAAAAAAAAGTCAATATGAGCAATGACCACATGGCTACTGAAAATAAAATACAATATAGTTTACAATAAAAAAAAAGAAAAACTTAGGTATAAATGTGAAAAAACATGTACAGGGTATGTATACTGAAAACCATATAATGTTGATGAATGAACTAAAAGAAAATCTATATAAATGGAGAGATAGAGCCATGAGAGATGGCTCATTTGGTTAAGTGTCTGGGATCAGGTTATGATCCCAGAGTCCTGGGATGGAGTCCCACCTCAGACTCCTTGCTTAGCAGGGAGC
Source organism: Enhydra lutris kenyoni (assembly GCF_002288905.1). NCBI lineage: Eukaryota > Metazoa > Chordata > Mammalia > Carnivora > Mustelidae > Enhydra > Enhydra lutris. Next base: position 16,311,396 of record NW_019154093.1, read on the forward strand.
CTGTTTCTCCCTCTGCCTGCTGGGCCCCCTGTTTGTGCTCTCTCTCTCTCCTTCTGACAAATAAATAAATAATCTTTTAAAAAAATCTATGGGTAACTAAAAAAATGGAGAGATGTACTTTGTTCATGGATTGGTAGATTCAATCCAGTAAAGATGTCAATTCTCTCCAAACTGTTATATGGATTTAATGAAATTCCTGTCAAAATCGCAGCAAGTTTTTCTTGTAAACATTGACAAGGCTATTTTCAAATATATATGGAAAGTCAAAGTAACTAGAATAGCTAATACAACTTCGAAAAATAAAATAAAATGGAAGGACTTAGTCTACTCAATTTCAAGACTTACATAGCTACAGTAATCAAACTGTACTGGTCGGGGGTTAGACACATAGATCAATGGAACAGAATGAAGATCCAGAAATACACCCATATGAATATGCACAATTGATTTTTGGCAAAGGTGCAATCGCAATTCAATGGAGGAAAGACAGGCTTTGCAACAAATGTTTGTTCAAGTAAATTTCTAGGCCCAGGTTGGAGCCAATTCTGTGCCACTTCAGCAAACAGAAACAAACTGAGAGAACTTTCATGTCCTTGTAAATGCTCTGCTTGACCAGAAACAGTGTATCTACTCAGCTAGTCTCCAAACAGCAAGCCAAGTCTGGACTAGCTAGCTACTCATTTCCCTGTTCCTTCTCACCCCAAAGGAGGTTCACTACTTTGCCCCAGGCAATCAGATATTTTCTATTTTTCTCTTCCCTGTTCTTTATTCTCGATCCTATAAAAGCTCCCTGCCTTCTGCTCCATTTTGCAGTTCTCCAAATGGAGACGGTCCACTTCATGAAGTAGTAAATAAAGTTTTGTTTGTATTACCTAAATTGTCTTCTTCTTTTTTTTTTTTAAGATTTTATTTATTTATTTGTCAGAGATTGAGAACAAGCAGGGGGAGCAACAGGCAGAGTGAGAAGCAGGCTCCCTGCCAAGCAAGGAGCCTGATGAGAAACTCGATCCCAGGACCCTGGGATCATGACCTGAGCAGAAAGCTGATGCTTAACCCACTGAGCCACCCAGGTGTCCCTAAATTGTCTTCTTTAATAATTTTTTTTCTTTAACACAGTACTGGAGCAATTGAACATTTATAGGCAAAACAATGGATCTCTACCAAAATGTCACACATTATTAAAAAAGTAATTCAAAATGGATCATATATTTGATTGTAAAACATAAAACTATAAAACTTTATAGAAATCTTTTAGGAAAAAACATAGGAGAAAATCTTTGGGAGATAGGGTTAGACAAAATATTCTTAACACCAAAGTCATGATCTATAAAAAGGAAAAATTGATAAATCGTACTTTGTAAAAATTAAAAATGGTTGTTCTGGGACACCTGGTTGGCTCAGTCAGTTGTGCCTAACTCTTGGTTTTGGCTGGGGTCATGACCCCAGGGGAATGAGATCCAGCCCACTACCAGGCTCCATACTTAGCAGGGGGTCTGCTTGAAATTTTATTTTTCTGCCCTTACCTCTCCCCCTGCTCTCTCTCTCTCTCATATGCATGTGTGTGCTTGCTCGCTCTCAAATAAATAAATAAATATTTAAAAAAAATAGTTGTTCTGTGAAAGACTCTGTTAAGAGGATAAAAAAAGGGGCGCCTGGGTGGCTCAGTGGGTTAAAGCCTCTGCCTTTGGCTCAGGTCATGATCCCAGGGTCCTAAGATCGAGCCCCACATCTGGCTCTCTGTTCAGCGGGGAGCCTGCTTCCTCCTCTCTCTGCCTGCCTCTCTGCCTACTTGTGATCTCTCTCTGTCAAATAAATAAATAAAATCCTCTCTCTGTCAAATAAATAAATAAAATCTTAAAAAAAAGGATAAAAAAAACAAGCTACAGAATGGGAGAAAATATTTACAAACCACATATCTAACAATGTGCTAGAATATATAAAACATGCTCAAAACTCAACAGTAAATAAAAACAATCCAATTAGAAAATGGGCAAAAGATATGAGACATTTCACTGAAGAGGATATACAGATATCAAATAAGCCCTTGTAAAGATGTTCAATGTCATGAGCAATTAGGGAAATGCAAATTAAAATCACAATGAGACATTACTTCACACCTATCAGAATAGCTAAAGTAAAAAATAGGAACATCACATTTGTGAGGACTTAGAAAACTGGATCACTCAAACATTGCTGGTGCGAATGTAAAATGGTACACCCACACTGGAAAATATTTTGTCCGTTTTTAATTTTTAGGTATTTATTTTATAAATTTATTTATTTATTGGGGAGGGGAAGGCGCAGAGGGAGAGAATATCTAAGCAGATTCCTGCTGAGCCCAGTGACAGGTATGTATGTGGGGGTGTCTCAATCTCGTGATCTCTTATGAGATCAGAACCTGAGCCGAAACCAAGAGTCGGACACTTAATGGACTGAGCCACCAAGGTGCCCCTGTCAGTTTTTATTTTATTCTTTTAAAGATTTTATTTATTTATTTGACAGACGGAGATCACAAGCAGGCAGAGAGGAGAAAGCAGGCTCCCCGCGGAGCAGAGAGCCCGATGTGGGGCTCGATCGCAGGACCCCCGGATCATGAGCTGAAGGCAGAGGCTTCAACCCACTGAGCCACCCAGGCGCCCCTCCCCTGTCAGTTTTTAAAGAAACTACGCATGTAACTATTCTACAACCTAACAGTTGCCATCTTGGGCCTGTATCCCAGAGAATGAAGACATGTTCACACAAAAATCTACACACAAATGCTTATAGCAGCTCATAATAGCCAACACTGCAAACAACCCAGATGTAATTAAATAACCTGAGGTACATCTGTACCATAGAATACTGCTCAGCAATAATAAAGAACAAATTGTTACACATAATGCAACAATACAGATGGATCTCTGGAGAATTATGCAGACTGAAAAGCCAATTTTAAAAAGTTGCATACTATATGATTCTATTTATATAACATTCTTGAAATGATGGAAGGATAGAAATGGAGAACAGATTACTGGATATCAGGGAGTAAGGAAGGGGTAGAGGTGGGAAAGAAGTGGATGCGGTTATGGAAGGTCAACATGATGGATCATTGGGTGGTGATGGAAATGTTCTGTATCATGACTGTATTATTGATAATACCTTGGTTGTGATGTTGTATGATAGTTTTACAAGATACCATTAGGGGTTGGGAAAGGGTATATAGAATCTCTCTGTATTATTTCTCACAACGGCATTTGAATCTGCAATTATCTCAAAATAAGACATTTAATTAAAAAGATCAGGGGCACCTGGGTGGCTCAGTAGTTAAGTGTCTGCCTTCACCTCAAGTCATGATCCCAGGGTCCTGGGGTTGAGCCCACATCAGGCTCCCTGCTTGGTGGGAAGCCTGCTTCTCCCTCTCCCACTCTCCCTGCTTGTGTTTCCTCTCTGTGTCTCTCACTGTCAAATAAATAAATAAAAATCTTTAGAAAAATAAAAAAGATCAGTAAGTGGGGCATCTGGATGGCTCAGTCGGTTGAGTGTACAACTTTTGGTTTTGGCTCAGGTCATGATCTCAGGGTTGTGAGATGGAGCCAGCATCAGGTTTAGCACTGGGCAGGGAGTCAGCTTGGGATTCTCTCCCTCTGCCCCTCCTCCACCATTATCTCTCAAAAATAAATAAATGAACAAAATCTTTAAAAAGATCAGTAAATAAAACATTATTTATTCTCCACCACCCAAATAATAATAGCTAGCATCGGAGGCAGGTTTATTTACCAGGAAGCTGAGGGTAAGTCAGGGCCCACCCGCATAAACCCTGGGAGTGCTGAAAGTTACTAGAGATTTGTAATCAGTGTTCTAACTGGGGAGAAACCAGACTGTACCACGAAGCATTTCTAATCAATTGCCTAGAGAAATTTCAGAGGAAAGGCACCTAAACTTCCAAGATTCCATGATTGGGTACTCTTTTCCTCATTTCTAACCTAATATTAATATGTGCACCTAATTTTATTTTATTTTATTTTATTTTTAAGATTTTATTTATTTATTGGACAGAGAGATCACAAGTAGTCAGAGAGGCAGGCAGGGAGAGAGAGAGGAGTAGGCTGGCTCTCTGCAGAGCAGAGAGGCTGACGTGGGGCACTATTCCAGGGCCCTGGGATCATGACCTCAGCCGAAGGCAGAGGCTTTAACCCATTGAGCCACCCAGGTGCCCCTATGTGCACCTAATTTTAGAGGGTTCCAACAAGTACTTAACAAAAGGTTCAGGCCCCACCAAATCTGGCTCTGACCCTCCTCAGCAAGGTGGCTAAGAACAGTGACCCTGGAGCCATACAGTAGGTGTGACTCTAGACACGTTACTGGTTTCTCTGAGCCTGTTTCTTCATCTATAAAATGGGGACAAAAATAAACATACCTCATAGTTGTGAGTACTAAATAAATTATTGTATCTCAGAAGCTTGGAAGCACTTGGTAGTAAATGTTTTGTAGACACTTACTGTTATTATTACTATTTTTTAAAGATTTTCATTCATTTATTTGACAGACAGAGATCACAAGCAGGTAGAGGCAGGCAGAGAGAGAGGAAGGGAAGCAGGCTTCCCTGCTGGGCAGAGAGCCCGATGCCGGGATCGATCCCAGCACTCTGGGATCATGACCTGAACCGAAGGCAGAGGCTTTAACCCACTGAGCCACCCAGGCGCCCCTGACACTTACTCTTAGTAAGCACCTAGGTTGTGCCTGGCGCTGTCCTGAGTACTTTATTTATATTTTATTTTTACTTTTTAAAGATTTTGCTTATTTATTTGACACAGAAAGAGAGATAGTGAGAGAGAGAAAGAGAGCACAAATAAAGGGAACAGCAGGCAGGCAGGCCGGCCGAGGGAGAGGGAGAAACAGGCTCCCCGGCCGCCACCGCCAGCAAGGACCCGATGTGAGCTTCAATCCCAGGACCCCCGGGATCAAGACCTGAGCTGAAGGTAGACACTCAACCAACTGAGCCACCCAGGCGCCCCTATTTATTTTAGAAAGGGAGAAAGAGAGAGAGAGAGAGAGAGAGAGAGAGAAGGAGGGAGGGGGTGAGGGACAGAGGGAGAGAGTCTTAAGTAAACTCCATGCTGAGCACAGAGGCTGAGATCACCATCGGAGTCAGAGGCTTAACTGCACCACCCAGGCGTCCCTAGAATGTACATTTCAGATATGAAGAAAGCGAAGTGTTGAGAGATTGAGTCATTAAGTCTCCATTCCAAGAATCACACTTCCACCAACATGATTTTGCCTAAGAAACGCAGCTTTCTTCAAGAAATCCCGGATCAAAGAATCACGTCCCCCGAGGGCGCTGTCACTGCCAGAACAGTCCTGGTGGTAGGTAGCCGGGGCCAAAGACTCCTGCCACCCTCGGGGTGGGTGAGATCTGACTCCGACGCTGCATCACAGTTCCAGCCCCAGCACAGGGGAAGTGCAGACACTTGCGGTGTTTCATAATCCCTAAACTTCCGCAGACTGGCCGCAACTCCTCCACCGCCCAGTCGGATGCAAATATCACTTCAACAGCGCGTCTGCCCGGCTTGCCCCGCCCACCTCGCCCAACCGCTCCGTCACTGTTGGCCCCGCCCATCCTCCTAAGTCCCACCTCCTAGCAGGTCCGTTTAGCCGCTACTTCGGCGCCCCGGCTCCGCAGTGACTGGAGCACTAGGCCCGCCCCCTTCCTGGGGTCGCGAGCGCCGAACGCATCGAACGCAGCCAATGGGCGGTGCGGGCGGCAGCACCGCGGGAGGTTCGATTCACTGGGCCTGGCGGGTCCGGAGACTCCTGGCGGTTGTTAACGCGCGTTTTGGGAAGAGGAATGCTGAAGCTGGAGTGCTAGGGCTGGGATTCACTTCTGCTGTTCTTTCCAGCTCTTCCTGGTATTCTTCTCCCAAGCCCGGGTGTTTTACTTGTCCTACCTGGACCCCTGCTCGACCTCCCCGAGTCCGGGCCTGGCTTCCGCGCTCCAGACCCGGGAAAAACCCCTTCGGATTGGGCGTCTCCCCTCCCCACGACTGGGATTTTCACCCCGACCCCTCTCCCCTGGCCTGTGATTTCTTCCCCACCCCCCAGCCGCAACTACCCCTTGCCTTCACGTCCACCTGGGACCATTATCCCGACTCCACTCTACCCAGTTTGGTACTCCATCTTCCTCTCCCCCGCCCCCTCCCCCATCCCAGAGCTTTACTCACCTTTGCTTGGCTACTTCCTCTTTGGCCTGCTCTTCGGCCTCGACTAACTGGCGACCAACACTCTCACAGTTTGGGCCCAAACTCCAGCCTCTAGCTGGATTCTCTCCATCCATCCTCCCTCTTTAATTAGCTCATGCTTTCAATAATACAGCAACAGTCGTTCTGCGTTCTCAACTGCTGGGTTCCTTTGATCTTTGGCTGATGGATACTTGATGTTTTATGCTCCTGAGCCCAGGATGGTAAGTATGGGCCTAAGGGAGACCGGGTAGCCTTGTGTCTCGGCCTATGGGTTCAGGCAGTGGGGTCTCTGGAAGTGCTGTTTCCATTTTCCCCTTACAGAGGAAGAGCTTAGCTCCTAGCCAGCTGGCCAAGAGAAAACCGGAAGGCAGATCTGGTGATGATGAAGACTGGCAGCCTTGGACAGTGGTGAGTACCCTGCCCTCCAGGGGATGGGACAGGTAGGGTGGAGGACTGTTTGGGCAGAAGGGAGTCTTGGACTTGGTTTCTGGGGTTATATGGAATGAACCTGGTCACTTCCAGAAAACTCTTTCAGTAAACTTTTACTTAGTGCTTACTATGTGTCAGGTATTGAACAAGATAAAAACAAAAACTTTGTCCTCAAGGTGCCTACTAGAGGTTAATATAGCCTTAATTTTTCTGGTAGAGAAGCATATTCCAAAGTAAAAGAGCGGATTGGGTTGGGCCTTTTGGCTCCCTTGGGGAAAAAAATGGCTCCCCAATAGCAACTAGCTGCCTGTTCTTTTGCTCTTGGTCCTTTGCCCAGTATGACAAAACAGTAGAGTATGTAGGGCCTGCCTTAGGGCCCTGAGCTCTAAATTAGAGGAGGGATGCCCTTCTAGTCCCTGTTCATACTCAAGTGCAGTATGTTTGACTTTAATTGCATCCTGTGCTCTGTTCCCTGCTTTTGAGGCCTTCTGGGGCTGACTGTGGGTAGGACCTATGTATACAAAAACCAATAGGATAGTAAAGCATATACTTAAAAGAGAGCAGTTCAAGAAGTAAGGGCTTGGGCACTGGAACTTTGGAGGAAGGGATTCACTAAAGGTCTGGAAGGCAATTTTGGGCAGGGGCTGTATTTGAGAGGTGAAGGGGCTGGTGTTTCAGGTGTTTCTTGTAGGATCACTGACACTTCAAATACCTTGGCAAGCTGCTACAAGCTTGCCGGTGGTTCCGTGGGGTCTTGCTCTGTAGTTGCAATGCTGCTGGTGTGTCGGGGGTTCCTCTTCCTGTGAGGGAAAAGGCTGCCTCTTGCTACTTACAAGGCTCTCAGACTTGAACTTGGGGCAGCACTTGGTGCAGCTGGGTCATAAATGGTGCTCTTTGCTCCTGAAAATGGTTTCAGTGCTAGTGACCTCCCTGCCATGGTGTGGCTCACTTTATTCCCCTCATCCAGTGCCCCTCTTCAGATCAGACAAGGTCTCTAACCTCATTAGCTTCCAGTTTTCTCACCTGCTAAATAAGTATAATAATAAACGTTTATCATAGGACTGCTGTGAAGATGATGCACAATAATATATGTGAAGAGTTTACCACAGTGCCCGGCATTTAATAAGCATTTTATTTTTATTTATTTTTTTTTTAAGATTTTTTAATTTATTTATTTGACAGAGAGAGAGATCACAAGCAGGCAGAGAGGCAGGCGGAGAGAGAGGGGGAAGCAGGCTCCCCGCTGAGCAGAGAGCCTGACATAGGGCTCAATTCCAGGACCCTGAGGTCATGACCTGAGCCAAAGGCAGAGGCTTAACCCACTGAGCCACCCAGGCGCCCCCTTAATAAGCATTTTAAATGTTATTTGCCATTGTGGCGAACTCTGGTCTTCCAGACTTGACTCACTTTCCCCAATACTCTTCTAGACTCCCAAGAAACGGAAATCCAGCAGTGGGACTCAGAGCCAGGAGTGTTTCCTGTCTCCTTTTCGGAAACCTTTGATTCAACTAACCAGTCGACCACCCTGTCTGGATAGTAGTCAACACGTAAGTCAGAATTGCACCCTGCTGGTGAATGTGTATGCCCTATGGAGGCACCTTTCTTGTTTTGTCTAGGGAGGCTTCTCCTGCTGAAGACTCCCTCAGTGCTCTACAGAGTAGCCAGTGGTCAGACTTTGGTGGAGGCTTGGGGTCTGCCTTCAGCCTTAAGGGCCTGGCCTCTTTCCTTCAGGATGTGTGTCCGGCTTGGAGTCTCTGTTGTTTATAGTTATTTGGGCACCAGATCTCAGGTTGCTCAGATTCCTGAGGACATGAGGGTATAGGAAAGGGAAGGCTGCGGTAGGGTGTTGGAACCAGGACCCTTATGCCAGTTCGGTCTCTCACTTAGCATATGGCTTTAAGAAGTATCAAAGTCCTACAGCTTCCACATGTTTCCTCTAGTAAAATCCAGTGTAATCCTACAGCATGTTCTATGCGTTATCTCATGCAACTCATTTTTTTAAGATGTGAAAGCTGAGTCTCCAAGGGGTTAAGTAGTTTGCCCAAAATTACAGAGTAGTCACCTCTGCTTAGCTTCACCAAAGCTTTTTCCACCAAACTTTCTGAGGACAGTGGTATTGAGCTCTGACACTGAGCTCCAAAAACCTTTGGAATTTTCTTTCTTTCTTTCTTTTTTTTGGTGTGTGTGTTTTTAAAAGATTTTATTTGAGAGTGAGAGCCTGTGTGCGCGAACGAGCTAGGGGGAGGGGTAGCGAGAAGCAGGCTCCCTGCTGAGTAGGCAGCCCCATGCAGGGCAATGCAGAGCTCTATCCCAGGACCCTGGAATGACCTGAGCTGAAGGCAGATGCTTAACTGAGCCACCCAGGCGCTCCTAAGAATTTACTGATAGGGAATCTCTGGAAGAGGGAAGCTTTGACCTTGGTGGGGAGGAGGGATGCTCTCCCTCTTCTGTCAGAAGGAAGGGATGGTATGAATTTGCAGTAACTAAAGAAAGTGAGAGCATGCTCTCTCCCCTGCCTCTGCCAGTTTTATCAGACCAGATTCCTGGAGGCTGGTCATTGCAAGTCTTGTAGGCTGTGTCCTCATGTTTTTAGCCAGGGATGCTCACATTCTCCCACACTAGTTGCGCAAGCTTGCAGTTCAAATTCTTGCTTTTTTTTTTTTTTTTTTTTTAAGATTTGATTTATTTATTTGACAGAGATCACAAGCAGGCAGAGAGAGAGAGGGAAGCAAGCTCCCTGCTGAGCAGAGAGCCCGATGCGGGGCTCGATCCCAGGACCCTGTAGACCATGACCTGAGCCGAAGGCAGAGGCTTTAACCCACTGAGCCACCCAGGTGCCCCCAAATTCTTGCTTTTTAAAGCTGGATCATGACCTGAGCGCAAGACCGACCACTTAACTGACTGAGCTACCCAGGTGCCCCACCTTTGGAACTCCTTAAGTGATAAAGCAGTAAAGGTGTCTTTTTTTTTTTTTAAAGATTTTATTCATTTACTTGACAGAGATCACAAGTAGGCAGAGAGGCAGGCAGAGAGAGAGGAGGAAGCAGGCTCCCTGCTGAGCAGAGAGCCCGATGCGGGGCTAGATCCCAGGACCGTGGGATCATGACCGTAGCTGAAGGCAGAGGCCCCAACCCACTGAGCCACCCAGGCGCCCTGTAAAGGTGTCTTTTACTATTTATTAAAAACCCCTTTTAACCACACCTGAGTTTATGTTAATGAGATTCATTTGTAAAGCAACTAACCTTGGTGGCTGGTTGCCAGGGGAACCAACCTACCAGGGGCCAGTGTTTAATCATTTGTGCCTATGTATTGAAGCCTCCATAAAACTCCAAAAGGTCAGGGTTTGGAGAGCTTTTGAGCTGGTGAACAAGAATTCATCCACGAGGAAGAGGCATACCCCAAACTCCACAGGGACAGACTCTCCTGTGCTCAGGACTCTTCTAGACCTCGCTCTATATATCTCTTCATCTGGCTCTACATATCCTTTAGTATAAAGCCTTTGTGATAAATTGGTAATCTAGTAAGTAAACCTTTCCTGAGTTCTGTTGAGCTGCTCTAGAAAATTAATTGAATCCCAGGAGGGGATTGGGACCCTCCAATTTATAGCCTGTTGGTCCCAAGCACAGGGAGCAACCTGGATTTGGGATTGACCTCTGAAGTGGTGGGGGGCGGCAGTCCCATGGGACTGAGCCCCTAACCTGTGGCATCTGATGCTATCTTCAGGTAGGTAATGTTAGAATTAAGTTGTAGGATACGCAGGTGATGCTCAATAATTGCTTGTGTGTGGAAACGCCACACATCTGGTGTCAAGTACCATGGCAGAGTTAGGGAGACACAGGAGTCTTGTTTTTACTTTACAGGGACATTTTGAAGGAAAAATGGCAGTAAGGTGATAGGAATATGTAATGGGCATTAGTTATATGTGCATTCAGCAAACATTTTGTTTATTTATTTATTTGCTTATTTAAAATTTACTTTTTTTTAAAAGATTTTATTTGTTTATTTGACAGACAGAGATCCCAAGTAGGCAGAGAGTCAGGCAGAGAGAGAGAGAGAGGGAAGCAGGCTCCTTGCTGAGCAGAGAGCCTGATGCAGGGCTCTATCCCAGGACCCTGAGATCATGACCTGAGCCGAAGGCAGAGGCTTTAACCCACTGAGCCGCCCAGGTGCCCCTAAAATGTACTTTTTTATTATTATTTCCATTTTTATTTATCTATTTTTTTAAAATATTTTATTTATTTATTTGACAGACAAATCACAAACAGGTAGAGAGGCAGGCCGAGAGAGAAGAGGAAGCAGGCTCCCTGCTGAGCAGAGAGCCCAATGTGGGGCTCCATCCCAGGACCCTGAGATCATGACCTGAGCTGAAGGCAGAGGCTTTAACCCACTGAGCCACCCAGGCACCCCTATTTATCTATTTTTTAAGATTTTTATTTATTTATTGATTTGACAGAGAGGGAGAGAGAGAGCTCACAAGTAGGCAGAGAGGCAGGCAGAGAGTTGGGGAAGCAGGCTCCTCGCTGAGCAGAAAGCCTGATGCAGGGCTCAATCCCAGGACCCTGAGATCATGACCTGAGCCGAAGGCAGAAGCTTAACTCACTGAGCCACACAGGCGCCCCTGTAATTTTTTTTTTGTAAGATTTGTTTATTCAGCAGTGTGCAAGAGAGTGCACACATAAGCAGGGGGAGTTTGCAGGCAGAAGGAGAAGCAGGCTTCCTGCTGAGCAGGGAGCCCAATGTGGCTTGATCCCAGAACCCCAGGATCATGACCTATTCTGAAGGCAGATGCTAAACCCACTGAGGCAGGCAAGCGGCCCTTACCAAACATTTTTTTTTTTTTTAAAGATTTTATTTATTTATTTGTCAGAGAGAGAGAGGGAGAGGGAGCGAGCACAGGCAGACAGAATGGCAGGCAGAGGCAGAGGGAGAAGCAGGCTCCCTGACGAGCAAGGAGCCCGATGCGGGACTCGATCCCAGGACGCCGGGATCATGACCCGAGCTGAAGGCAGCTGCTTAACCAACTGAGCCACCCAGGCGTCCCCTTACCAAACATTTTAAAACATTTTTACATAATACTTGATAAATACAAAGGAATATGTATATAACGTATGAGATAGAAAACACAGAATAAACACCCGTGAACCCACCATCCTGCACTAGAACATCACCGAGGTTATAATCCCTTTTCCCATCTTGACAGGTAACCACTGTCCTGAATTATCTTCATCATCCATTTTTTGATAGTTGAACTATATATACATAATTCCCTAAGTAATACACTGTTTAATTGTTTACTGAGCCTTAAAAAATGGACACCTGGGTGGCTAGTCTGTTAAGTGTCTAACTCTTGGTTTAGGCTCAGGTCATGATCTCAGGGTGGTGAGATCAATCTCTGAGCTCAATGAAGAGTCTGTTTGAGATTCATTCTCTGTCTGCCCCTCCCCCTGCATATATGCTCTAGCTCTCAAATAATTTTTTAAAAAAGATTTTATTTATTTATTTATTTGACAGACAGAGATCCCAAGTAGGCAGAGAGGCAGGGAGAGAGAGAGAGGGGAAGCAGGCTCCCCGCCGAGCAGAGAGCCTGATGTGGGACTCAATCCCAGGACCCTGGGATCATGAACTGAGCCGAAGGCAGAGGCTTTAACCCACTGAGTCACTCAAGGGCCACTCAAATAAATCTTTTTTAAAAAAGTGTGTAAGGGCACCTGGGTGGCTCAGTTGTTAGGCGTCTGCCTTTGGCTCAGGTCACGATCCGAGGGTCCTGGGATCGAGCCCCGTATCAGGCTCTGTGCTCAGCGGGGAGCCTGCTTCTCCCTGTCCCTCTGCCTCTCCCCCTGCTTGTGTTCTCTCTCTCACAAATAAATAAATAAATTAAAAAAAAAAAAGGTGTGTGATACTATGCGACTCTTTATTTAGGATTCATTCAAGATGTCCTATGTAAGTTATGTCATAAATGTAAGTGCAGTGCGAGTATACAAAAGGGGGTCTAACAGTCTGGAGGTTGGTGAACATGCCGATTAGGTTGAGTCCTCAAGGATAGGGGGAGTCAGTCAGATGGAGAGAGTGGGCAATGTTCTAGATAGACGGGACCCTAAAGACAAAAGTGCCTCAGGCCCACCAAAATCATATATGCAGCCCTGTAGATGAGAGCACTTAGCCTTAAGGGTGATGAGTCTGCCGTCCTGTAGGACTGGGCTTGGGGATGGTTGCAAATACGGTAGGTGTGGAGCCTAGGAGGAAAGTAGGGGCTGGAAATATATTTGGGCTCCTTAGCATAGAGATGATATTTGACCCCTCCAAAGTGTATTGGAGTGTCAGTGAGCGTAGTTAGAGGAACTGAGGTGCAACCCTGAGCCCTGAGGAACACTTACCTTTAAGGGAGTTAAGCAGAGAAAGAAGAGCTCCTCAGAGGACTGAGCATGAGGTCCTAAAGAGGCGGAATAGTTGGAAGGTGGCGTCATGGTAGTCGAAGGCAGAGAATATTTGAGAGGAAAGAGTGGCCAGCTCTGTCTAGCCAGATAAGGACAGAAACATGTCCACTGGAATTAAGGTCATGTAGGCCATTGGTGATTTTGGCTAGAGTCATTTCAGAGGAGTGGAAGATTAGAAAGGGGAGACAGACACTCTAGAAGTTTGAAGGGGAGGAGATAAGAGGTCAAAGGAATTTTTTTTTTTTAATTTATTTTAGAGAGTGTGCATGGGGTGGGGGGTAGAGAGGGAGAGAGAATCTCATGCAGACTCCCCGCTGAGCCCACCCAGCCCCCGATACACACATATAGCGCTTGATCCCAGGACCCTGAGAGTCATGACCTGAACTGAAATCAAGAGTCAGACACTTAACTCACTGAGCTACCCAGGCATCCCAAAGGAATTTTTGTTTTTAAAATAGTTAAGTATGTTTTAAATGCTGGTAAGAGAGAGCTAGTGGAGAGGGAAAGGTTGAGATGTAGGAGAGTTCAGGCAGAACTGATAGAGTGAATCTCTGGAAGAGGGAAACTTTGACCTTGGTGGGGAGGAAGGATGCTCTGACCTTCTTCTACCAGAAGGAAGGGATGGTATAAATTTGCAGTAACAAAATAAAGCGAGCGCATGCCCCCTCCCCTGCCTCTGCCAGTTTTATCAGACCAGATTCCCAGAGACTGGTCACTGCATGTCTTATAGGCTGTGTCCTCATGTTTTTGGCCAGGGATGCTCACATTCTCCCACACTGGTAACACAAGCTTGCAGTTCAAAGTCTTGCTTTTTAAATCTGGAACATAAATTCTTGGCTACTCAGAACCTCAAATCTAGCATTTGTATTGACAATTTTGAAAGTAATATTTTAGTTTTGGGGGGGCAGCTGGCTGGCTCAGTGGAGCATAAGAATCTTGATCTCAGGGTTATAGGTTCAAGCCCCATGTTGGGTGTAGAGATTACTCAAAACAAAACAAAACAAAAAACACCTGAAAATAATATTTCAGGTTTAGAATTGAAGCCAAATTAGAAAGGAAATTAGAATCCATCTCCTTCCTTTCCCTCTCTCTCATTTATTTATTTATGAGAGGGAGAGTGCATGCCTGTGAGAGCTGGGGGAGGACAGAGGGAGAGAAGCAGACTCTCTGCTGAGTATGGAGCCCAATATGGTGCTGGGGGCTTGACCCCAAGATCCTGAGATCACCACCTGAGCTGAAATCAGGAGTCAGATGTTCACCCAGCAGCCACCCATGCACCCCATCCTTTTCTTCTCTTGACTTAAGGATGGCTTTGTGTTAGCATTGTTCATATACAAGTTTTTCCTTATCATTGCTATTCATAATTATAATAATCATGATAATTAAAAATAGTACAAGATTCTATTCAGCTGTAAAGAAATATGCAAATAAACAAAGAATTTGGGCCTTTCTCTAAATCCCCCCATCATGTGGTTTAGTGTGTTGAAGTTCAGTTCTCCACATTTTTTTTCCTACCTTCCAGTGGATTGTCAAATATATTCATTATGTTTTTCCTATTTAAAGTACACTGAGTTTCTAGAAATTTATAATCTTTATAGAAATGGGTCAGAATAAAAGTTAAAATTTCAGGGCAAGACAGGTTTGCTTTTTTCCCTCATAAACTGCCTTTTTGCTCGAGGGGAGTATTTTTCATTATTTCTTTTTCCACTAATGTATTCCCATTAAAACTACCTTTAGGGTTTCTGTTCTTATTTTCTCAGGCTTCAGCTCCTGTTTTGTTCACCGGCCATTGTAATTCCCCAGAGAGCTCAGGGATATATAGACCTGAAGACCAGGACTTTGTTGGGAGTGTTGGGAGTTGTCAGAGTTCGCCCTGGAGCTGGCACTCTGAACCCCCGATGGCTGCTCTTCTGGCCCAGCCCCACCCCCCAGTGCTGGTTCCAGGCTGAGGTGTTGGCACAGAGGCTTCCTATAGGCTCTGAGGTGGAGGCACCAAGGCCACCCTTCTCTAGGAGCTATGTATGTTTGCTTCTTGTCACCCTTGTCCCACTTGGTTATTTTGGTGATTTGTTTGCCCGCTAATGTCCTCTTTCTCATGTTGTTCCCTCTCTCACGCCTTCTGATGTGAAGCTGCTAACTCTGGGCTAATCCATATGGCTATCATCAAACAGATTGGATTAGGAGGCCGCACTACCCACTGGTTACAAGTAGGGGTCTTGGAATGAGGGAAGTCCTGCACCTGTCATGATGGCCCTGTGACTTGGGAAAGTGACTTAACCACTCAGTCTCAATATGCCCATCTGGAAAATGGAGATACCAGGACCTCAGAGTGCTGGTGGTGAGGATTCAATGGCAGCCTGAGTGCAGGCATCTTGTGAGCGCTTAGCTCTGCATCTGGTGTGCACTGTTAGTCATCGTTCCTGTTGCCATTTTTATTGCTGTTAATATTATTTACTAATACTGTTACTATTAGTGCTACTACCACTACTTTTTGAAGGTCTGGTTAGTTCCCAAGGTGGCCGATGGGGAAATTAGATGTAGTAGGCAGCACTGATGTGACAGAAGCAATGTGAGGGAAGCAATGTTTGGGAAGATGTAGTCCTGTAGGTGAGTGGTTGAATCCAAATATTGGAGTTCTCTGTTAGTACTGGGTTTGGGTAAGTTTGTGATGCTTTCTTCTTAAGGTTTTGTACCATAGGGAATAGTTAATTGTCCTTGTTGGGGTGGCCTTTTGTGAAGGAATAGGTTTAAGCCTCGTGGCTGACGACTGAGGCTGGGCACTTGCTAATGGCACTCTGCTGTCTCGGAGTATTTGTAGAATCTTATGTAAAGCCTCAAAGGTGAAAGCTGTGGTATAAAACCTAATAACCTAATATGGAGCACCTCTCCTTATGTTCTAGATGCATCTGAGTAAGATGTAATCAAAATATAATGCTCTGAGTGTATTATCGTTAAATAGGCATGTTGTTATTTTAAATATATTTTTTAAAGATTTATTTATTTTAGGGGTGCTGGGTGGCTCAGTTGTTAAGCATCTGCCTTCGGCTCAGGTCATGGTCCTGGGGTCCTGGGATTGAGCTCCACATGGGGCTCCCCGCTTGGGAATCCTGCTTCTCCCTCCCTCTCCCTGCTTGTGTTCCCTCTCTGGCTGTCTCTCTCTGTCAAATAAATAAATAAAATCTTGAAAAAAAAAAGATTTATTTATTTTAGAAAGCGAGAAAGTGTGTGCGAGTGGTGGGGGGAGAGGGAGAGAATCTCGAGCAGATTCTCCACTGAACATGGAACCCGATGTGGAACTCAAGACCTGACCGAAGCCAAGAGTCAGACGCTCAACCCACTAAGCCACCCAGGTGCCCCTAGATAGGCATTTTAGACTGCATTTGTAAAAAAATATTACCCATAACATCTTTAATCCATCCTGAATCCCTGTTTCTTCTCTTTCTTTTTAGGAAGCCTTTATTCGAAGCATTTTGTCAAAGCCTTTTAAAATCCCCATTCCAAATTATCAAGGTAAAAATGGAGACTTTCCTATTTTTTTTTAATCAGTCATGTATGAATGTGTCTGAATAATTTAATACCTCTGCTTTTGTTAATACATGCTTACCTTGAAATTGAAGATGCCAGGCTGGTGGTGGCGGTATGTGGGGTGACACTGTAGGGGCCTGCATGAAGACTGTGTTTGATAGCTTCAGCAAGGCCTGCCTTGACTAATGGCCCCTCACCTTGTGGGAGATATGGCAGTGCTTGGGTAGCTCCTGGTGAACCCAGGTGGCTGATGGCCTCTGACAGTCAACCTTAGAAATGAGATGCTACCGAATTCACTCAGACTGCATGAAGCCTGGGCTCTGCGTAGGACATAACATTGTGCTTAAACTGGGGCAGGGGAGGGAAGAGACCAACTCTCAAGAGCTCTGTGTCTTGAAGGGCCCCTTTGGGTTCTAGACCTTTCTAGGATTGACTTAAGATGAACAAGACCTAGCCCTCCAGAAGTTTATAGTTAAATGGGAGAGGTAAAATGGGAAGAACCCTGATTTAAGGCAGACTGGGATAATGGTCAGATAGAAGTATGCAGCTGGGATTGAAGAGGTTCTGGAAGAGAGAAGGTCATATGCAAGCTTGGGAAAGGTTATGTGAAGGATAGGCCTTTGAGCTGGGCATGCTGATCTCTTTGATATAGATACTTAGATGACAGATTGTTGGTTTCTAGGTCCTCTGGGCTTTCGGGCATTGGGCGTCAAAAGGGCTGGGGTCCGCCGGGCCCTCCATGACCCCTTGGAAGAAGGTGCCTTGGTTTTGTACGAGCCTCCCCCACTGAGTGCCCATGACCAGCTGAAGCTTGACAAGTATGTACATTGATATTTTTTTTTTTTTAAGATTTTATTTATTTGACAGAGAGAGAGAGATCACAAGTAGGCAGAGAGGCAGGCAGAGAGAGGAGGAAGCAGGCTCAGTGCTGAGCAGAGAGCCCGATGCGGGGCTCGATCCCAGGACCCTGAGACCATGACCTGAGCCGAAGGCAGAGGCCCAACCCACTGAGCCACCCAGGCGCCCCTACATTGATATTTCTTGAGTAGGTCTGTTAAGTGCACATACCTGGAAGGGCAGAGGGCATTTTGGTGTGATTTTTTTCCTTTGGAACTGGCATGTTTTCAGAGTGTGGGCATGACTGCTGCTCCACCATCCAGAGAGTGGGTAGGTAGAGAAGGAGAGGGTGTGGGGAAGAGCTTGTGGGCACGTCTAGTTGATGGAGATTCCTCACCCTTCCTGCCAAGCTTGTTCAGGGAAGCAGAAGGAATTGATGACATAGGGAACCCTCTCCTCACTTTCTAACTCATGGAGCAAAATGTGCTGTGGTTTGATTATCAGGCCACAAAGGCCCTCCTAGGCATCTGCCTCTGTGGCCTCTGGGTCAGCAGGACACAACTTCCTGGAGGCATACCCTTGTACTTGTCTGAGCTCCATGTTTTCTTTGCTGTGTTTCCTCAGGGAAAAACTCCCTGTCCATGTGGTTGTTGATCCTGTCCTCAGTAAGGTCTTGCGGCCTCATCAGAGAGAGGTAAAGGGAGCTGGGGGGCAAGACATATGGGCTTGGAGGCTGCCATCCTAGGGCAGCAGCCGTGTGAATGCCAAAGTGGTCTGAGTGCTGTTATTCCCCAGGGAGTGAAGTTCCTGTGGGAGTGTGTCACCAGTCGGCGCATCCCAGGCAGCCACGGCTGCATCATGGCTGACGAGATGGGCCTGGGCAAGACGCTGCAGTGCATCACACTGATGTGGACGCTTTTGCGCCAGAGTCCAGAGTGCAAACCAGAAATTGACAAGGCAGTGGTGGTGTCACCCTCCAGCCTAGTGAAGAACTGGTACAATGAAGTTGGGAAATGGCTTGGAGGGAGGATCCAACCTCTGGCCATTGACGGAGGCTCTAAGGAAGAGATAGACCAAAAGCTGGGTATGGAGCCTTAACAGTTGGCCATGCTCTTCATACAACTCGCTCCTTTCTCGTGTGTGTGCGCCCTGATGGCCAGCAGGCTGAGGGTAATGAGGGGGTGGAAGAGAATTCCCATGCAAAATAGTGGAAGTAGTCCTTTCCGGGCTACATTAAAGAACTGTCAAACTTTTTTTCTTAAAGATAGTCTAAGATTTTTTCCCTTGACATGTTTCCTGCTGTAGAAGTATTCATGAACCAGCGTGGAGCCCGAGTGCCTTCTCCCATTCTCATCATTTCCTACGAGACGTTCCGCCTTCATGTTGGAGTCCTCCAGAAAGGGAGTGTTGGACTGGTCATATGTGACGAGGTACTTAACTCTCAGCAGTCTGGGTGGTAGAAGAAAGTATTGAAATCTCCTCACTAAGAACTGCCATCCAAGGGCTGTGTCAGTCACTGGGGAATTTTTTTTTTTTTTTTTTTTTAGATTTTATATATTCATTTAAGAGAGAAAGAGAGCATTAATGAGATGAGTCAGGGGGCGGGGAAGGGAAGACACCCAACTGACTGAGCCACCCAGGCGCCCCAGTCACTGGGGAATATTAAGGACAGAACTTGTTGCCCTAGAGGATGCAAGTGAGAGGGAGAGCCTTTGACACCAACCTGCCAATAGGGATTAAGCAGTGCTTAGACCTGCAAGGAGGGTCAGGTACTGTGGGCTGCTTGCCAGACAGTATTCTTAGACCAAGGAAAGACTTTGAAGGACGAGAGGGATTTGGATGGCTGGGGAGACACAGTACAGTGTTTTAGCAGAATAGGTTCTGGAGTCAGAGACTTTTATTCAAATTCTGGCTCTTCTACTTACCAGTAAAATGATCTTGGACAAGTTTGTTTAACCACATGATCCTCTGTTTCTGAGTCAGTAAAGTGGGTTAATCATACTTGTTTCATGGGATTATTGTGAGGAGTAAATGAGGTGAAGAAAGGAAAGCTTTTATCACAGTGCTAGTATGTCATTAGACTGGTAATTGTCATAAGACTTCTTTTGTTGTAGTGTGGGGGGATGCAAGTGAACAGAAACACAGAGGTAGGAAAGCCCAACGTGGACAGTCCATACACCTTAGAGTAGTCTGTGTTGACTCTCTGGGACAAAGGGAAATGGGGTAGTGGTTACTGTTAGCCTTTTCCACCACTATGTGTGAGTGGTGGTAGAGATGCTACTATCTAGAAAGGAATGAGGGTAGCTGGGAACTTCCCGGTATAAAGAATTTTCCCGGTTTTCAGGGTGCTTGGCTACCCTGAGGCTGCTACCATTGTTTGCACCTCTTGGGAAGAGTGAAGGCCACTTTGCACACCCCTGGGGCTTTAGTGCAGAGATGGCTGAAAGTCTTGGTCCCATTTGTCAACTGATTGGCAAGCTTGACTGTGCTATGGGAACTACAGATTAGCTCAGTATCTGAGGGACTTTTGGGAGGTTGCAGAGAAGAAAGGGTTACTTTTGGGATGCCATCCTTGCTAGTTATGATTTCTTTCCCAGTTGGGCTTTTGTCCTTAATAAAGAGTCCATCATTGTCAGGCATGGGTACCAACCTGTGACACTGATGGGCTGTACCTTCTGGTAGGAGTAAAGGATTTAGCAGGTTGAGGTGGGTTATATGTGTGATAACCCAAAAAGCTCAGGGCCCTGGCCCATCTAGATTTTCTTGTGCTCTGTAGTGTTTCTTACCTTTTTCATTCCGTCCTGTTTTCTGAGCTAACGCTGCAGGCAAGGGCAGGCTGCTTCTTGGGCCACACTGCGGCATCCTGGCCCTCCTTTTTACTCCTCTACCTTTTTTTTTTGTCAGCAATTTGTCAATTGTCAGAGACATGAGGAAGCCAGTCCTGAAAGATAGTTCAGTCTATTCTAGGAGGAGTTTGTCAGTCTGTCCTGTTCAGACCCTGGAAAGAGAAGATGCCGCCCCAGCCTTTCATGCTCCCAGCACCCACTGTGCTCCCTCCTAGCTGATGCTTCTTTTTTTTTTTTTTTAAGATTTTATGTATTTGACAGAGATCACAAGTGGGCATAGAGGGAGGCAGAGAGAGAGGGGGAAGCAGGCTCCCTGCTGAGTAGAGACCCTGATGCGATGCGGGGCTCGATCCCAGGACCCTGGGATCATGACCTGAGCTGAAGGCAGAGGTTTAACCCACTGAGCCACCCAGGCGCCCCCTAGCTGATGCTTCTTGGTGGCACACAGAAGTGCTGCATAATAACTCTGTGTACAAAATCTTTGATTCTTACAGTAATGTGAGTTAGGGCAAAGTAGAAGACTTGGGGTCAGCCTTGGCTCTGCCACTTATAAACATATTGTGCAGGTGAGACTGCTCAGAAACTCAGTTACTTCTATAGTGAGTGGATGGCACAGGTCTACCTGAAAGGGACACGATCCAGATCAAGAGAGAAGATCTGCGGAAGTATTTTGTAAAGCGTATGACTAGGCAAGGGATTGACATTGTTGTCATCTGATTTCAGTTTTAGAGGTTAGGAGAAGTGTGATGACTTGCCCAGTTGCTCCCTGCCAGGACCTAGTGAGCTGGGACCTGAATCCAGGCCTGAGATTTTTTTTTTTTTTTAAAGATTTTATTTATTTATTTGACAGAGAGAGATCACAAGTAGACGGAGAGGCAGGCAGAGAGAGAGAGGAGGAAGCAGGCTCCCTGCTGAGCAGAGAGCCTGATGCGGGACTCGATCCCAGGACCCTGAGATCATGACCTGAGCCGAAGGCAGCGGCTTAATCCACTGAGCCACCCAGGTGCCCCCAGGCCTGAGATTTTAAGACCTGGCTCTTATCCCTTATGGTCTTGGATATAACCCAAAACTTGGTGTAGGAAGCGTGGCTTAGGTATGGGAGGAGTGGCCCTGTGTGCCTTATCCAGACCCATATATGTTCCTTTATAAGATCTAGAACACACAGCAAGTCAGAAGAAACATGCTGGGAAGATGCATAAAAAACAAGAATGCTACTCAGGGCTCATGTTTCAGAGAGAAAAGTGGCTTTTAATCGTGGTATCATTTTTTGTTTTTATAAGTGGAGGGGCGCCTGGGTGGCTGAGTGGGTTAAAGCCTCTGCCTTCAGCTCAGGTCATGATCTCGGGGTCCTGGGATCGAGCCCCGCATCGGGCTCTCTGCTCAGCGGGGAGCCTGCTTCCCCTCCACTTTCTCTGCCTGCCTCTCTGCCTACTTGTGATCTCTGTCAAGTGAATAAATAAAATCTTTAAAAAAAAAAAAAGGATAAGTGGAGAACTCTG
Organism: Enhydra lutris kenyoni; assembly: GCF_002288905.1. NCBI lineage: Eukaryota > Metazoa > Chordata > Mammalia > Carnivora > Mustelidae > Enhydra > Enhydra lutris. The sequence goes on from NW_019154093.1 coordinate 16,333,181, forward strand.
CCAGAACAGAAATTCAGCAGCAGTTTATTAATAAGAGCTCTGATAGCCTTTCATCTAGCCAAACATTTGATTTGCTGAGTTGCCAGAGTTTGGCTGTTATTTTTATTATTTATTTATTTATTTATTTATTTATTGTTTTAAAGATTTTATTTATGTATTTGACAGAGAGAGATCACAAGTAGGCATTGCAGCAGGCAGAGAGAGACGGGGAAGCAGGCTCCCTGCTAAGCAGAGAGCCCAACTCTGGACTCGATCCCAGGACCCTGAGATCATGACCTGAGCCGAAGGCAGAGGCCTAACCCATTGAGCCACCCAGGCACCCCTATTTTATTTTATTTTTTTAAAATATTTTATTTATTTATTTGATAGAGACACAGCGAGAGAGGGAATACAAGCAGGGGGGAGTGGGAGAGAGAGAAGCAGGCTTCCCGCTGAGCAAGGAGCCCGACGTGGGGCTCGATCCCAGGATCCTGGGATCATGACCTGAGTTGAAGGCAGACATGTAACAACTGAGCCACCCAGGTGCCGCTTATTTTTATTTTTTTAAAATATTTTATTTTGGGGGTGCCTGGGTGGCTCAGTCATTGGGCATCTGCCTTTGGTGCTGGTCATGATCCCAGGGACCTGGGATTGAGCCCTGCGTAGGGCTCCCTGATTTGCTCCCTGATTCTCCTTTTCCCACTCCCCCTGCTTGTATTCCCTCTCTCTCTCTCTCTCTCTCTGTTAAATAAGTAAAATCTTTAATTAAAAAAAAAAAAAAAGATTTTATTTTTGGGGCGCCTGGGTGGCTCATTCATTAAGCATCTGCCTTTGGCTTAGGTAATGATCCCATGTCTTGGGATCAAACTCCGTGTCGGGCTCCCTGCTTGGTGGGAAGCCTGCTTCTCCCTCACCCACTTCCCTTGCTTGTGTTCCCTCTCTCTCTGTCTAATAAATAAATAAAATCTTAAAAAAAATTTTTTTTTTAAAGATTTTATTTATTTGACAGATCACAAGTAGGCAGAGAGGCAGGCAAAGAGAGAGGAGGAAGCAGGCTCCCTGCTGAGCAGAGAGCCCGATGTGAGGCTCGATCCCACAACCCTGGGATCATGACCCGAGCTGAAGGCAGAGGCTTTAACCCACTGAGCCACCCAGGCGCCCCTAAAAAAATTACAAAAAAAAAAAAGATTTTATTTTTAGGGCACCTGGGTGGCTCAGTCAGTTGAGTATCTGACTCTTGATCTCAGCTCAGGTCTTGATCTCAGGGTCATGAGTTTGGGCTCTGCACTGAGTACGGAGCCTACTTGAAAAAAAAAGAAAGGTAATAGATTTTATTTTTAAACAATCTCTACACCCAGCTGGGGCTCAAACTCATGACCCTGAGATCAAGAGTAACATACTCTTCTGACTGAACCAGCCAGACACCCCAGAGAGTTTGGGTTTTAAGTCTCTGGATGATGGTGGGAGGAGGTGGTTCTGGAGACCGGGTATTCCTACAGGGAGCTGGGATTGACTTTCCCTTCCACAGAGACCCACAGGGATATTGTGTTAACTCAGCTCATTTATTAGATTATTTATTAAGTGCCTGTTATGTGTCAGGTCCTGGGGGTCCCATGATGCCTGTCCTCAGGGAGCTTCAGTTGAGAGGGACCCAATTGTTGACACCTATTTCCGCAGGGTCTTTTAGGTAATTTCCTCAAAAGTTTCATTTCCCTCGTGGGCTCCAGAGTCACAGCCTTCTCTGTTTCAGGGCTGGACCTTGGAGCCTCTAGTCATTTTTTTATCTCTTTATTTGTTTTGGATGTCTTAAAAATTATTTTTAAATTAAGATGTAATTGACGTATAACTTGGTATTAGTTTTAGGTATACAACATCCAGGCATTTTTAAAGTTGAAAATTCTAGGTCTAATTCTTTTTTTTTTTTTTTTTTTAAAAGATTTTATTTATTTATTTGACAGACAGATCACAAGTAGGCAGAGAGGCAGGCAGAGAGAGAGGAAGGGAAGCAGGCTCCCTGCTGAGCAGAGAGCCTGATGTGGGACTCGATCCCAGGACCCTGGGATCATGACCTGAGCCGAAGGCAGCGGCTTAACCCACTGAGCCACCCAGGTGCCCATCTAGGTCTAATTCTTTAATGGCAATGGTGGTTATTCGTTCATTTCATTCAACCAACATTTACTGAGCAATTCTTTGTGTGGGGCTCTGTCTTCTGCACCAAGTTATATAAAGGCAAGTCTGACATGGTCTCTGCCTTAAGAAGTTCCTGTCTAGCTGAGGAGATTAAGTATAGTAGAGTGTGATTAGTATTCTAGTACATATAGCGGTACATGAACTGCAGGGTATAGTACAGTGCCCAGACTTTGGAAGCACATAGACCTGAGTTCAAATCCTAGTTCTGGGGGGCACCTTGGTGGCTCAGTCAGTTAGGCGGCTGCCTTCAGCTTGGGTCATGATCCCAGGGTCCTGGGATGGAGCCCCATATCAGGCTCCCTGCTTAGTGGAGAGCCTGCTTCTCCCTCTCCCTCTGCCTGCCGCTCTGCCTACTTGTGCTCTCTCTCTCTCTTTCTATCTCTGTCAAATAGAAAAATAAAATCTTAAAAAAAAAAATTCTAGTTCTGCTACTTTCTACTAGTGTGATTTAGGATAACTGTTCACCTCCTCGAACTTCATTTTCTCTAAAACTCCCACTTAGTTGATTGCTCTCTGGATTATAGAAGAGACTATAGGGAAGTGCTTCTTATTAATACAGTGCCTGGCACTTTGAAAAGATTCAGTAAACCGCTATTATGTTACAGGGTGCCACAGGAGTGTGGAAGTGGGAGAGACTGACAGCCTGTGGTCCTTGAGGAAGGCTTTGCATAGGAGGTGACATCTGAGGAATTTGCCTGTGGGAAAGAATTATGGGCAGAGGGATGACATGGGCAGAGAGGCCTAAGGAAATCCAGCATTAGGAGTGGGAAGGAGTTATAACTTCTTGGACTAAGACAAGCTGTGGAGACTTGTCAGAGAAGTTACCTGGGGCCTTATTGAGAAGTGCTAAACTAATGAGCTTGGACTTGTTTCTGGAGGCAGGAGGGTCAGTGGAGGTTCTGTGTCTGATTGCATAGCACAGCACAAGGCTGTCCAGAGGGGGAGCATGCTGACTTGTTTGTTCATTCTTTCACGGGTGTTTGCATTTTGAATGCCTTGCCCAGTATGGACCAAAATGGGGACTTCAGGTAGAAGAGGCACAGGCCTGATCTTGCCTGTGTGGTTCTTGGGGAAAGTGGGAGGACCATAGGGTCCTTTACAACTTTCTCGAAAAAGCCTTTAAAAAATGGTGTGTATGGAGTGGTGAGTGACAGGGAGAATAGGGATTGGGGAACAGATGCAAAAGGAAGCAAAGAGAGGCTCTTCAGGTGTATGAGCTGTGGATTCTGCAGGGTGAGGGAAGGATGAGGCTGGGCTAAGTCCCTTTAGCTCTGACAGCCTAGACATGGCCTCTACACCAATCCAGAAGGCATCTGGCTCAGTAGGTTCTGGGCTGGTTGGGCTGATGGGGAGGGAGGATTCCCTGAAAACATGGGTCTAGAACAAGGTTGAATGTCTCTGAAGAGGGTAAGCAGACTGCTAAGGCTCTGAAGGTTGGGGCAGGGAAAAGGAGGGGAGGTAATGGAATCCAGGGAATCCTTGCTTTATGAATATAGCACTGATGGTCTGGAAACTGAAGATCTGTTTTCCCTAATAAGCAGGTCAGTTCTCCCTCTTGCTGTGCCCTGCTTGGTTCCCAAGGCCCCAGGATCTGTAATGTTTATGATTCCTCTTTTCCTGTCTACACAAAACTTTGCTATCATTAGGGATGCCACATCATGCCCAGGCCTAAGTGAGAATTAATTTCCTTGCAGGGTCACAGACTTAAGAACTCTGAGAATCAGACATACCAGGCATTGGACAGCTTGAACACCAGCCGGCGGGTGCTTATCTCCGGGACTCCCATCCAGAATGATCTCCTTGAGTATTTCAGCTTGGTACATTTTGTTAATTCAGGCATTCTGGGTAAGAAACCAGCCTTTTCTGCTACATTGGAGAGGAGCCTTGCTTTGGCCTTGGGAGTGTAACTCTAGCTGAAGAGAGAAAGGGGAGAATGCTACTTATATGTAGGTCACTAGGCACTCTTGGAGGAAGACTCCTTTTGTCAGGGAGTAGCTTAGCCATTGGAGACCTTGTTTCTACTGAACAACTCAGCAGGGCCCACACCGGCCAGTTTTCCTACCACAGAGGTGGTAGGGCTATGCATGATGTGTCACTATGAGCTGGGCATGGAAATACTACCTCTAGGCATTTTGCTCATCACATCCTAGCTGCCTCGCAAGAGCTTTGGCCTCAGAGCAGACTGTCGTGGGCAGTTTTTGTTTCTAAACTACTTGTTAATGTGCAATTCAGTGTCATTAAATGTGCTTACATTGTTGTGCAACCATCACCACTGTCCATCTCCAGAACTTTTTTATCTTGCAGATCTGAACCTCTGCCCATTAAACAATTACTCCCCCTGTCCCATTCCCCTCAGCCTCTGGCAACCACAGGTGGGTAGTTCTAGCACATAAGTATCTGTGGGAGGGTTTGCTAGTGCTACCCCAACTTGTCAGTGCTCAGGAAGATAACTTTAGTCAAGAACCAGCTAAGCAGCAAGATTTTCATAAAGCGAACACATTTGTGTAACCACTATCAGATCAATTACTGCCACCATATCTGTGGCACCCCTTCTTTTTGTTTTGTTTTGTTTTGTTTTTAATTTTATTAGAGTGGGGAGGGGCAGAGGGAGAGGGAGAGAGAAGCAGACGAGTGCAAGCCCAGTGTGGAGCTTGATCCTACAACCCTGATATTGTGACCCAAGCCAAATACAGGAGTCAGATGCTCAACAAACAGCCACCCAAGCGCCCCTAGCAGCATGCGCCCCCCCCCTTTTTTAAATATTTTATTTATTTATTTGACAGAGACACAGTGAGAGAGGGAACACAAGCAGGGGGAGTGGGAGAGGGAGAGGCAGGCTTCCTGCCGAGCAGGGAGCCTGATGCAGGGCTTGATCTCAGGACCCTGGGATCATGACCTGAGCCAAAGGCAGGTGCTTAACAACTGAGCCATCCAGGCACCCTGCAGCACCTCCTTCTCATCACTGTTCTCTCCTTTTCCCCCAGAAGTAAACACTCTTCTGAAACTCGAGATTGTTTTGTTGTTGTTGTTTTTAAGATTTTTTATTTATTTATTTGACAGCGATCACAAGTAGGCAGAGAGACAGGCGGCGGGGGGGGAAGGAGGCTCCCGGCTGAGCAGAGAGCCCGATGTGGGGCTAGATCCCAGGACTCTGGGATCATGACCTGAGCTGAAAGCAGAGGCTTTAACCCACTGAGCCACTCAGGCGCCCCTCGAGAGTGGTTTTTGCCTATTTTTTACTATATAGTAGTATATTCCTAATACAATATTCCTAATACAGTATATATTCCTTGACATCTGGTTTCTTTCTTTCTTTTTTTTTTTTCAACATTATGTTTATGAGATTCATCCATGTGGTTGCTCATGGCAGTAGTTTGTTTTCTTCTTTGTATACTATTCCTTTTTTTTTCTTCTTAAGAGAGGTAGAGAAAGAGGGAAGCATAAGGATAGAGGGAGATGGGGAGAGAAGATCTTAGGTTCTACGCCCAGCATGGGCCCAATGCTGGGCTCCATCCCACAACCCTGAGATCACCACCTGAGCTGCAATCAAGAGCTGGATGCTTAACCCAGCTGAGCCACCCATGTGCCCCAGTGCTATTCCATGTTCATGAATATACCAGAATTTATTTATCTGTTCTGTTAATGGATAGTTGAGTTTCCAGTTTTTATTCTTTTGAGCAATGATGCTGTGAACATTCTTGTATGTCTTTACTTGAGCATGGTGTGCATTTCTCTTGTGTAAATACGCATTCTCTGTCCTACAGGTGGAATTGCTGGGTGATATGTTATGCATGTGTTCAGCTCTAGTAGATAACGATTGTGCTAGTAATTCCAGTGTTGCTCCATCAGAGGTCAGCACATTTTTTCTTAAGGGGCTAGATAGTATTTTAGACTTTTGGGCCACACTGTCTCTGTTATAAGTACTCAGCTCTGCTACTGTAGCATGAAAGCAGCCATTGAATGTAAATGAGTGGGCATGGTTGTGTTTTAATAAAACCTTTATAAATAGAAACAGGTGCCTGGCCCATGCTGTAGTTTGCTGACCTCTACTCTGTATCATCACCGATATTTATCTTAAGAGAAATCTTTAATTTTAGTCACTTTTTAAAAAAAGATTTTATTTATTTATTTGTGAGAGAGCTCGAGTGGGGAGAAGAGGATGAAGCAGGCTCCCACTGAGCAAGAAGCCCGATATGGGGTTTGATCCTAGGACCCTGAGATCATGACCTGGGCTGAAGGCAGCAGCTTAACTGACTGAGCCGCCCAGGCTCCCCTAAAATTTTACTCATTTTGGTGGCATTTGCCTAATGTTGAATAAAGCTGAACACCTTTTAATATGTTTATTGGCCATTTGAGATCCTCGTTTGTGAGATGTCGGACTTTTTTTTATTCCTGGCCAAAAGAAAACCCTATACCCATTAGGCAGTCACTCCCTATTTCTCCTTACCTTCAAACTCTGATAACCACCAGTCTGTGTTCTCTCTCTATGGACTTGCCTATTCTGGACATTTCATATAAATGGAATCATACAATATGTGACCTTTATGTTTGCCTTTTTTACTAAGTACAGTGTTTTGTCCGCCCTGTGGCATGTATCTGTACTTCATTATGCTGAGACATGCTGCTTCATCTCCTAGAAGCAGCATATAGATGGGCCTTAAAAAAAAAATCCGGTCTGACAATTGTATTGTCTTTTTAATTGGATTACTTGGTCCACTTATATTTGATGTAATTAGTTATATATTTGAGTTTTAATCTATGTGACCTTTCAAGTCCCCACTTGCTTTGGTAGCTCTCTGATCCATTCAAACAGAGATTGCCTATAATTTGTCTAGCTTTGTTCTTGACAGGAAGGTGATCTGAAACAAAGTAGTCTGCCTCTATTGGCAGTGGGCTAATCATTCCTTTTTTACATTCTTTTTTTTTTTTTTAAGATTTTATTTATTTATTTGACAGAGATCACAAGTAGGCAGAGAGGCAGGTGGAGAGAGAGGAGGGAGCAGGCTCCCTGCTGAGCAGAAAGCCCGATGCAGGGCTCTATCCCAGGAACCTGGGATCATGACCTGAGTCGAAGGCAGAGGCTTTAACCCACTGAGCTACCCAGGTGCCCCTCTTTTTTTTTTTTTTAATTAAAAAAATTTTAATACAGTTCAAATCAGTGTGCCAGGTTCATTTCAGCTCCTTCACTGCCAAACCTGGGAGCTGGGATTGCTTTAGTTTCTCTGCCTTCTCTTTGTGATGACCAAGGTTAAAAGTATCTTCTGGGTCAAACTCTAACCTTCACATTATCCCTACGTTTCTTGATTTTGACAGATTTAACATCCTTTTGCCAGGCTGTAAGCGGCAAGTCCTTCATTTCTTCAGTTTTTTGCAGCATGGCTATCAGGGGCCCCCGGAGGAGCATGTGGCTGGCACAGCAAGTGACTAGAAGCGAGGACAGTAAAGAGTGAGACTCCCCCCCGTCCCCCCCCTTTTTTTTTACATTCTTTAGTGCTTTAATTTTCCCTTCTGTCTTGTCTTAGGAACTGCCCATGAATTCAAGAAGCATTTTGAGTTGCCAATTTTGAAGGGTCGAGATGCAGCTGCCAGTGAGGCGGACAGACGGCTAGGAGAGGAGCGGCTGCGGGAGCTCACCAGCATTGTGAATAGGTAGTGGTAGGGCAGGGGGCTGGGCTGGGCAGCAGCACCTTTCTTCAGGATTTTCTCCCAAGTTAGGCCGTCAGAATTGCCTCCTAAACCATCCTTTGGGGCCTAATGTCTAATCTAATCCTTTGGGGCCATGGCCTGTAAAGGCTAGGATTCTAGGGAGTGGGACCTGTGCCCTCTCCAGAGCCACTGAATAAATGGAGGTGTCTTGCAGGTCAGGTCCCTGCTTTCTTCCTGGCCAGGGCCCTGTAATCTGTTTTTGGGTTGCTTTGCACCCTATTGAGGAAGCTCTTTTCTGATGTTGCCAGACTCCCTGAGCAAAATATGCCTTGGAGCATTGTTAGTACTTCAGACGCTTTCTGTCAGTTAATCTCAGAGCTAAAGCACCAGGCTTCCCGTCTCAGGCCCCATAGCCTACTCTGACAGGTAGAAATAGATCTGAAAGATAGGTGTGTCTCCCAGACTAAGAGGGCTTTTCCATAGGGCCCGCATAGGGGACAAGTACATTTGGGACTGCTCTGTTGTAGATAATACACTTGATGATTTATATCCTGGAGTCCTGCCCCCTCCTCTTCCCAATTTTTTTTAGATGGTAGGAAGGAGAGTACTGTGTTTTAGGTTCTACTCCTAGTTCTCAGGAGCTACTCCCTAGGTGCCTGATCCCTGTCCATCCTGGTCTGCCAGGAGGTATGAGCTTAATTTCACTGAACCTTGGACCATGTGGTATTTGAGCAAGTATAAGCAGAAACTCCCCTAAGGACTTAGTGGTTTGCAGCTTGCTTTCCCTGTCTGAACACCAGGCTCAGTGGGGAAGTCTTGACCTTCTCTTGAGGACCAGCTAAACTTTTTTTTTTTTTTTTTTTTTTTAAATTTTATTTATTTATTTGTCAGAGAGAGAGAGGGAGAGAGAGCAAGCACAGGCAGACAGAATGGCAGGCAGAGGGAGAAGCAGGCTCCCTGATGAGCAAGGAGCCTGATGTGGGACTCGATCCCAGGACGCTGGGATCATGACCTGAGCCGAAGGCAGCTGCTTAACCAACTGAGCCACCCAGGCGTCCCGAGGACCAGCTAAACTTTTGAAGAGGAAGACAAAGCATTGTCAAAAGCTAGATTGTTTGAAAGGGTCTTTGTTCCATGACTGAGACTCTCATAAAGATATATTTGCCATAGGGCTGATGGGTCTCTGACATTTGATACTACAGAAGAGAGATAATCTTTTGGATTGTTTGGGTGGTGGCTTTTTTTCCAGTAGCTAGCACAGCATTTTTCCCAGCCTCTTGCCTTTTTACCTGTCTTCCCAGGTGTCTGATACGGAGGACATCTGATATCCTGTCTAAATACCTGCCTGTGAAGATGGAGCAGGTGGTTTGTTGTAGGTACGGAGCTCAACTGAGGGGTGTAGAGTGAGTGTGGTAAGAAAGAAAAAAAAAAAAAGCTCAGGCCGTGAGGCATGGCTGGGTTCTCACAGTGTCTTCAGGGCAGAAGTATGGTCCACAGCCTTTCCCACTGACCCAGCTGCCTTTTTTCAGGCTGACACCCCTTCAGACTGAATTGTACAAGAGGTTTCTGAGACAAGCCAAGCCAGCCGAAGAGTTGCGTGAGGGCAAGATGACTGTGTCTTCCCTTTCTTCCATCACCTTACTAAAGAAACTTTGTAATCGTGAGTTGGGTCCATGTCCTGGGGTCCTCTGAGAGAGTGAGCAAGGCAAGGGTAGGTTCCCGTATGGTTCAGACACCTTCCAGACTTGTCTAGAGTCCTCATAAAGGCCACATGTGATTCTAGCCCTCCCTGAGGTATGAACCCTACATTGTGTACTCTGTAAACCAGACCCTTTGTTTTGAAAAGTTTGGCTTATTCCCTGCCCAGCCCTTACTCAATGCTTGGGGTATATGGGACTCTGTGTGAGTATGTGCACACACATATGTGCAAATAAAATGTTGGACAGGAGGAAAAATAACAAACCTTGCCCTCTCTGGTATAGTTCCCTTTTTGTTGGGAGAGCACACTAGTGAGCAATATGGTCCCAGATGGAACTGACTAAGATAGTGGGATTTGGGGCCAAGCAAGTCTGGTGCTGAGGAAGGTCTTGATGGATAGGCTTCCAGAGGGGGTTCCAATGAGCACTGAAGTGGAAACTTCCGAAAGCACTATAGCTGGCATTTTGCATTTTGCTTGTGGGTTGTCCCCCCGCCCCCAGATCCAGCTCTAATCTATGACAAGTGTGTGGAAGAGGAGGATGGCTTTGAAGGTGCTTTGGAAATATTTCCCCCTGGTTATAGCTCCAAGGCTCTAGAGCCCCAGCTGTCAGGTAAGCTAGTCTTTGCGTTCCTCTGAGAGGAGGAGTGGGAGATTGTCTCTGTGCTATATGTATCCTTGTCTCAAGGTATGGTATCAGGAGTAAGACTCCTGGGGCATAGGGATGGCCTGCTGGGGGCTAATAGTTGCTGATTTCTCCAGGTAAGATGCTGGTCCTTGATTACATTCTGGCAGTGACCCGAAGCCGCAGCAGTGACAAAGTAGTGTTGGTGTCCAATTACACTCAGACACTGGATCTCTTCGAGAAGCTCTGCCGGGCCCGAAGGTAGGGAAGGGCCTCATCAGTTTGCCAAAGCAGTGTCTCCCCGACCGTCCTGCTACGCAGAGTAGGTGTTCTGACTGGTGCATATGGGCCAAGACGCGGGTATGGTAGGGGCTTCCCAGAAAATATCTGTTCTCTTATTGTTGTGATGGTCCCAGCTCCATCTCTAAGCACAATAGCCCCTGGTCCTGCCCCAGGTACTTCCAGAGGACAGAGTTCTGGCCTCTAGCTCCCTGCTCATCCCTTTGTGAATTTAGGGCCTCAGGCTGTAGATGAGTAGCCTCAAGCATGGTTCAGTTCCTTTGGTAGCAGGGCTCTGCTTCCTTTTTGGGTTTTGATCTTTGGATTCCCCTTCAGGTACTTATATGTCCGCTTGGATGGCACAATGTCCATTAAGAAGCGAGCCAAGGTCGTGGAGCGCTTTAACAATCCGTCGGTAAATACACAGCCCCTGTTCCTACACTACCAATGCAGTAACACCAGAATCAAGGGGTGGTAGAGAAACTATAAGGGTGCTCTTTTTTAGGGTCTCTTTTTTTTCTCCCCCTTTTCGGGTGAGTGTGGTGGGGTTCGGCAAGTTAGTGATGGCTGGGCTGGGAAATTGGCAAGGAGACAAATTGGTTGTCCTTACAGCATGAGAGTACAGATGTGTGAGAGAGAACAGTCTGCTGGACTGAATAGGATTCCAGTTCAGGCTGTAAGAGGTTCTTTTTCTCCTGCTTCCTCTCTTTCCAGAGCCCTGACTTTGTCTTCATGCTAAGCAGCAAAGCTGGTGGCTGTGGCCTCAATCTCATCGGGGCTAACCGACTGGTCATGTTTGACCCTGACTGGAACCCGGCCAATGATGAACAAGCCATGGCCCGGGTCTGGCGTGACGGTCAAAAGAAGACATGCTATATCTATCGCCTGCTGTCTGTAAGGATGGTGACAGTGGTCATAGTAGGGGTGGGTCATAGAAGAAGACCTTCAGGACCATCTTGGGTTGTCAGTACCTCCCGTTGGCCCCTCTGCCTCTCGCAGTGGCCAGGCTACGCAGCTTAGCCAGAGCCCTTTATTCTTCTGTTTTTTCTTCCTCTCTCCACCCCATTCCTTCAAAACCTTTACTATGCCATCTGGATACCTGTTCAATGGTTAACAAACTCTCCTGTGATCACCTTCCTTTCCCAGGACACCTGCTTTGCCTCATGCCTGATTTCTGCCATGCCACTTGCCTTGTAATCTTCTCACATTCCATGTGTCCCATGGGGCGAAGAGGTATTGGCATTCTCCAAGTTCTCAGTTATCATTCAGACCATCCACACTATAGTTCTCTTTTAAAGCTCATGTTATCTCACTTGACTACTTTTTTTCCTTGTTACACTCCTCTATTCTATGCCATTTTCCTAATTCATTGATGACTTTGGATACCAGTGCAGTCTTCATTTTTCCCCTAGATCATCTTGACTTCAGGGACCATGCAGTTCTCTAGCACTCTGGCCTTCATGTTTCCTTGACCTCCTAATGAGCTCTTTAACTCCCCCTCATTTAATTACTCCCAGGGCCACACTCCAGAACTTTAATAGTGCCAAAACTATACATAGTTCCAAACATTAATAGCTATCTTTCTAGTCTCACTTCTTGTCCTTCCAGCTTTCTCATACCTCCTACATCTGCTTCAAACTAATGTCCCTAGTACCCCACCTCCCCCCAGTCTGGCTCGACTTCTCTTTCTGTTTGGTCTGATTCTTACTGTGTATTCTTTCAGCCACTCTTTCCATAAAATCTTCTCCACTTGGATCATTACAACTATTTTCAGGTTCTGCACCATGTACAATTTGCAGGTATAGATCAAAACTAGCACAAATTCACATATTCCATTTTGGCAGGCGAGAATTCTACCACTGAACCACCCATGCACCAATACATATTCCATTTTGGACTGGACCATATCACTGCTAGCCTTCACCACTTCCCTCAAGTTTCTTGCCTAACCCTGTCTATCATTCTTTTTGCAGAGACCTTATCTTCTACTTCAAAGAGAAAACGTAGGCTACCGGGCTTGACTTTTTTAGCCTCTCTTTTGTAAATCTCTATACCTGGCTCTTCTCTTCCCATCTCAGAGGAAGATCATTTCCTTCTTTTTGGGGGCTCATCATTCTAGCTTTGCCCTAGACTCTTTCCTTTCCTTAGTTGATTAATTTCTCCTTTATTTCCCTGGGTCTACAAACATGCTCAAGTAGCTCTCATCTGAAAACAGTTTCTTAAGCCTCCATCCAATTGTAGCTACTACTTTGGGTTACTTTCCATTCATTCATAGTCACATTTTTCCAAAGCTAACATACAAACTACAAACTAACTTCACTTCCTCATCTTCTACTCACTCATCAGACCATTTATGCCACCGAACCTGTTTTTGAATGTACTACTGGCTTCCTAATTGACAAAACAAGAAACTCTTGGTTTTTTTTTCCTGTGAATCTGACACTGTTTACCACTAATCCTTAAAATTCTATTCTCTCGAGAAATTCCACTCTGGTTTTCCCACCTCTTGTGATTACATACACTCATTATATTGGCAAATCTCTAAATTTTTAGCCTGGATCTCTTACCTGAGTTCTAGACCTGTTTTGCCATTACCTGTTGTACAATTCCACTTGCCTGTTTTATGAACACTTTGGATATATGGTGGACTAAATTCATTTTCTTTCTGAATTCTGTCATTTAATGGCTCCATTATCCAACCATCCCAAACCTGGGTATCATCCTACTGGACCATTCTGTTTCCTAAAAACAAATTGTTATTTTTACTTTCTGGAAATTTCTTTAACTTCTCTCTGTCCCATGCTAAGGTCACAGTCCTTTCTCACTTGGATATTGCAGCAGCTTCCTAATTCTTTACCTTTGGTCTTAATCTGTTCTTCATATACTGCTTCCAGAATAAACTTGGCGAAAATTCTGATTTTGCTTTTCATCACTTGCAGGACAGTGCCAAGCTCTTTCAGCCTGGCATCCATTATTTCTCCAGTATGACCTCTGCTGACTCTCAATCCCAGCTGAGATTCCCACTCTACATTCCCACTGTCCCTCAGACAGGCTCAAGTTCTCACTCTTCTAATAGGCCAGGCTTATTCCTTTGTTCCTACGTGGGATCTAGGAGCTTTCCCTTCTCTCTTTCCTTGTAGGCCATCTATTCATGTTTTAAAATTCAACTTGAGGATAATCTTTCAAGCTTCCCAACATTCCTCTCTACTACCATCCCTCTTTTGGGCCCTTGGGTATCCTATACAGGTTTTTATTATTGTACCAATTAGTTTTTGTCTCTCCCACTAGCCTGTGAGCTCAAGAATAGGGATTATATTTGATTCTTCTTTGTATCCTCATGCACAGGGCCTGGCCTAGGATACCTTAATGATATTTATTGAGTGAGAGAGACCTGGGCTTGGTGTGGAGCTCTGGTGAAGCTGCTGCAAACCTCAGCTCACTCTGAAGGAATTTAGCCAGGCCATGAAACCCTCCATTTGTACAGAAAATATCCTGGGTGAGCAGACATGTACGAGTCATGTTCTCAAGAAATAGACTGGGAAAATGGGCTCAGCTAAGCAGATGTGTGGCTGTAGGATTTTGGGTTTTCTTTTATTTCTCTTTCTCTTGGGTGGCTATAATTTCAACTCCTGGGTTTTCATGCCCCGTGTTTGGGGATGACTTAGCCATGTACCCCGGGTCTCTGCACCCCAGGCCGGAACCATTGAGGAGAAGATCTTTCAGCGCCAGAGCCACAAGAAGGCACTGAGCAGCTGTGTGGTGGATGAGGAGCAGGACGTGGAGCGGCACTTCTCTCTGGGGGAGTTGAAGGAGCTGTTTACTCTCGATGAGGCTAGCCTTAGCGACACTCATGACAGGTGCGTGGAGTGCCCTTACTGGCATTACCTCTGAACTCCCTGCACAGCATGGAGATGGGCTCTATAGTCATCACAGCTCTGTCCTCTGCCCCCAGGCTGCGCTGCCGCCGCTGTGTCAACAACCACCAGGTCCGGCCACCCCCTGATGGTTCTGACTGTACTTCAGACCTGGCTCAGTGGAACCATAACACTGATAAACGGGGGCTCAAGGATGAGGTACTCCAGGCTGCCTGGGATGCTGCCTCCACTTCCATCACATTCGTCTTCCACCAGCGTTCTCATGAAGAGCAGCGGGGCCTCCGCTGATAAACCAGTTGGTCTGGGTGTAGCTGTTAGAGGAAGGAGACAGGGAAAAGGGGCTCCTTGCCCCATAGGACCCTACTGAATTTTGTTCTCTGGGACAAAAATCATCAAGGAGGGCCACATGATGTTTGCCCAAAGTTTATTTTATAAGAAAAACTTTTTTGGTTAAAAAAAAAGAAAGGAATAAAGGTATGAAAGGGACTGAGGCCTGGGAGCAGCATGGTAAGCCCAGCGGAGAAGAGGCCTGGTAGTGGACACTCCTAAACTTCTCTAAAGCCTGGGTGCCTGCTTCGGGAAGGAAAGCAGGAACCTTGGGCAGGGGGCGGGGAGCTGTCCTCAGTGACTGAGGAGCACTATAACCTGGCCCAGGGTTCCCAGAGTACTGGGTAAGGGGCCCAGAGGCTCTACATCCAGTTTTGGGAATACCTTTGCTGAGCCCCATCAAGGCCACCAGGACCTCAGTGCAAGGGAAGAAGGAAAAAAGAGAAAAAAAGGTGGCAGAAAGAGAAAGACAGAGTTGGTGTTTGGAAGTTCTGGGCAGCCCATGTCACAGCCCATGTCTCAGCCCCTGCAAGCTGATGGTACTGAGCATGGGTCTGTGAAGCATGGGCCCCATCACATGGTGCTGACATAATCTGCAAAGGCCTGGGATGAGTCCCACGAGTCGCTAACCACGTGGCAAGTGGCCCGGAGCCGCCGAATGGCTTCCCTGGCTGTGACTGCATCCTGGTCCAGCCAGTTCTGGAAGAGGCGCAGGTGACCAAAGGCTCCACGGCCCCAGCGCTCCAGCCGCTTGGCGAACTCCAGAAGGCCATCTGGCTTGATGCAGTTGGAACTGGTAGGGGTGAGACAGATTAGACACCCAGGAAACAACTAACTAATCCCTATATCCCTGAAGCTCCATCCCTTGTCCCTTCCCCCTTCCCGTGTACCTGATGTCCAGCTGACACAGAGAGGAGGAGGAGTCCTCTGAGAAAACATCTGCCAGGGCCAGCAAGCCAGCGTTCCCTGGGGAGAAGGGGAGAATGTCTGTAACCACCCAACAGGGAACAAGCGTATTCCAATCCAGTTCTGGTAGAGAGAAGCCCAGCCTCCTGAAGCTCCGGCACACAACTATATTCCAACCCCCATGTTCCCAGTGGAGAGGCCTATGCCTTCATCCACTGAGTTTCTAAGTCCAAGGACTGGCTCCTTCCCCCTGTCCCTTCCCAGGGCCCTGCCCCCACCCAGGCGGTTCCCTGGCAGCCGGAGGCCCTTCAGTGTGGAGTTGCCCTTCATAGCAGCAACCATCTCAGGCAGAAATTGGGCCGGGCGCTTCTCAAACAGACGGCAGAAGGAGAAGGTAATCTCTGTCAAGAGAAATTAGAATAAATTCTGATGGCTATCATTAGGACTTGGTGCTCCCCCTCCCGTCCCAATTGGCCCTAGCAAGAGGTGTGAACGTTTTTATAGAAGCCCAGAAAGAAGGGAATTTTCCAAGACCCCAAGCAAGACTGGAACTAAATCAGATTCAGACAAGAGACTGAGCCCAGATATTCAGTTGGGAGGTTCTCTACATGAATGGTTCTCCATTTAATCCCCCCCCATCCACTAATTGCCCTCTGCAGGAGTGGGCATTAGGGGCAAGTCGATAAGGGGAGGCTGACAGCATATTTATCCTTAACCACCGCCATTTCTGCCAGCCACTGAAAGGTAAAAATTTAAGTGAGGCACTCTAAAAGTTAATAATTTTCCCATGTTTAGTATAGGAGGAATTGAGTTTGGGACCTTTTAGAAGGAAGATCATGCAGGTTCTATAGCAATTTTATAGTTGAAGATGTAAGGCCGAGAACAGAACAGTGGCTTGCTCATTCAGTGAAACAGTGGCAGAGCCACAGTGAAGATCCAGGAATGCCCCAGGTTCTGGATGAAGAACTTACCTTGAAGAGTCAGATTCTGTAGCAAAAAGAGCACCTCGCTCTGACAGTCAGCCAGGTTCATGTCATGGAAGCTCAGCCTCTTCAGGGCCAGGTTGTACTCTGTGTGGGGGCAGAGGCCATAGACCTTAACTTTGCCAAAGAATGATGCAAGGTCTCCTGCCCTCCCTTTACCATTCTAGCTGGGTCCTACCTTTGAGTGTCTGTAACACAAGCCCAAAATCTTGGGGAGAGGCAAAGGTGGCACTATCCAGAGACAGCTGCTGCAGAGAACCTGAGGCCTTCAGTACAGAGCAGAGCAGTGGGGCTGGTTGGGCTCCCCGTGGAAATCCCATCTCCAGCTGTTCCAGGCAGTTTTCTGGATATGGTAGGAAGAAAAGGTTATCGCTGGCCATCTCCCTTCTTATCCCCGAGCAGGTCCCATCCTGTTCTTTAGAGATTCACTAAAAAGTTCGATTCATTTACTTGTCATTGAGTATACACTTCACATTAGGTACTGTGCTAGGTTCTGGGAACAGCACTAAATGAGATTTGGTCCTTGCCCTTCTGGAACTTTTAGTCCAGGAAGACTAGACTACTCAAGCAAGTAAGTGTGTGCAGAGTGGTGACATAGGAAACAGGACCTAAAGGAATATAAAGAAGAATGACCTAGACTGTCTTTCTAGAGACTAATCTGCCACGGTCACTTCCTACTGGGTTTATAAGTGGTCTGGGCCCTCTTCAGGCCATGGTTATCTTTGAACTGCAGGCTCTAAAGAGGGAATGGATTTCATTCCCTTTTTGAGGAATGAGTTTACCAGGCCTGAATCAGAGGTTGTCCCACCTTCCTCAACTTCACATTTGCATGGACACAAATGCACCTTCACATTTGTGTTGGGACACACACACACACACACACACACACACACACACACACTGCTTCACCTGGTATCTCTTCATCTCCAATTATGTGGTTAGGGGGCCCTGCATTCCCTGGCACAGCAGGGTTGTCCCTCTGGCTGGGGTGATCCACACGGATAGAGAGGACCCGCAGTAGGGGCAGGGCTCGCACAATGGCACGTGTCAGCTCCAGGATGGGCAGTGGTGAGAACAGATCACTGAGATGCAGGGCTCGGAGGCGGCATCCAGCCTGGCCTGACAGGGCCCGCAGACTGTCCAGCAGGCGGAAGATGTTAGAGCCCAGGCCTATGGCAGGAAAGAAGTTAGGTCAGTCATGTGGGAGTGTCAGTAGAAGTGACATTCAGAGACAACTCCAGATATTTCTGTTGATAACTGCTAAATTTCTTGAGCTTTGGATCAGGTTAGTTAAAATCCTTTGTCTCAACCATTCATTGTCTTGTTTTCTCCTCAGGTAACCAGCAAACTGATGTCTACTGTACTGGGCCATGGCCCTACTGTGACTGCATCAGTGAGGGCAGTCACAAACAGAAGATAGTAACAGGAAGGGGGGGGGCATTTTGTGCTGCAGGCTGAATGACAGGCCCAGAGGGCAGCAGCAGTCTCTGGACTTTTCTTATAGGTCACATGGAACATCTAAGCAGTGGAGTGACAATGACCCAGTAGGGAATACTTTAAAGGATTAACTGGGTGGGAATAGAGCAAAAAAAGGGTAACCACACCCTACAAAAGTGAACAGAATCCAGAAGGGTTAGAGCAAAGGCTTAATGCCACAAAGCAAATACTATCTCCCCTTGGACTGAGCAGGTTTCCTGTGGACTCATTCCTCCCACTATACCTTAACCAGTACCTAGTAAATATAGTTTTTGCTAGACAGTGATGAGCAACAGATCTCATTCCTGGCTATGTAGCCTGATGGACAACAAAAATGTGAGGGGAGCTGGGGAAGTAGGGTATTATGGAAACACAAAGGATGAGTACTTGGTACCCAGTCCAGCTTCTAACAGTAAAGACTTTCCAGTTGAGTCCTGAAGAACACGAGATAGGCTAAACAGAGGGAGAGGAGTGACTGGCAGGGAGAGCTCAATATATATAAAGGCCCGAAGGAAGAAGAGTGGCAGGTTCCAAGAACTGAAAAACACTCAGTGGGACTGGTGTGTAAAGTATGAGGGGAGAGGGTGTTCAAGATGACACTACGAAGGTAAGCAGGGGTGAGAACACGAATGACCTGTAAGTAAACTAAGAATGTGACAGGAAACTGCTGAAGGGTTTTTAAGTGAGTGAATGGCCTTTGCATTTAAAAAAAATGCTGGGGCTACGGTGTAGATGGGAGGAACTGTTGATGAATGCAAGTGAGAACAGTAGTTTGAATTAAGATGTGGAGATAAATAAGTGGATTTGAGAGATCTTAAAAACAGATGTGGTGCAAAAGAAAGAGCCCAGCAGTCTTCTGGGCAGCTGAGAGCTGTAAGGTCACTGACAGAATAGGAGGATCAAGCATGAGGGGAGAAGATGCATTCAGGTTGGTTTATGAAATATCTAGTAGTCACCTGGCTGAAATGGTTCTAGAGTTTAGGAAAAAGATCTGGAGTGGACCCTTATCATAGATTGAGGATTCTTCAGCATAGTTGGCTTTTGAAACCAAAAGAATGGACAAGACCATCCAGGACGTATGTGTAAAATGGCAGAGCTCTGAGGAACTCTGAACATTGATAACAATGTCCAGAAAGGGAGAAAAAAAATTTTTGAGGTAGTGAAAATGAGTATTTCATGAAGGCTGTCTCATAGCAGCAAATGCGGCCAAGAATTAATAGAAGAGGAGGACTGAAAAGTATGTATTGGACTTAGTGACAAGGAAGACCTTGGAGAAGGTAGGCAACATTGAGTTTAAAATCTTGGGATTCTGGAATCAGGTTGCCTGGGTTTGAATCCTGGCTCTACAGTTTACTAGTGAGGTTACCCTGGGTAAGCCAGTTGACCTCAATAGGGTTGTTGTAAGGATCCAATTAACAGAATACTTAAATTATGCCAGACACATATTAAGCAGTATATAAAAGTTAGTTATTACTAAGGCATTTGAGAAACAAGCTTTCCTAAGAAGGCAAGAGGATATGGGTCCAGAGCACAGGTAATAGAGTTAGCCCTAGTTAGAATGGCCATCTCCCATTGTGAAAGAGAAAAGGATGAGTGTAGATGTAGAATTCTGGGTTGGTTAACAAGCTGAAGTTCATGTGTGATGGCTTCTATGTTCTCTGAAGTAGGAAGTGAAGTCCTCTGCTGAGAAAGGAAAGGGGAAAACATGTAGAAGTAGTGGAGAGGAATCGGAGCTAATGTTGCAAACATAGGATCCATACAAGATTGAAGACTGAATGTATGGTAGCACCAGTCTGCACAGTTGTGTGATTTTCTCCATCTGTGCTCAGCAAGTGACGGAGATTGGTGGATTTGCCCAGAGTTGAAGTTCGGCTACCTGGGCACAGCCAGGCATGGGTAAGAACTGAGGACTGCTTCATAGATTGCTGGTCTGATAAAAATGTGTTCTATACCTTCTTGTCTGTACAGCTGCTTTGACAGGACTGGGGGGACCCAACCTTAGCCCTGGCTGGGCCCTGAATACACTCCACTGCTCCCACCTGCCTGTGGATTGCCTACCATGGCTAAAATGTACCCCTTCTTTGGGCCCTCACTGCCTCTCAGGAACCTCTGCTTACAACTCTAAATCAAGCCTACAGACCTCATGTTTGCCCCCAGCAATGGAAGTCTGCCCCTATTTCAGGTGTGTGCTTTCTGTCCCACTGTGAAGCAGGCAGGGCCTCATGTGCAGCTGCTTGATCACACTCCCTATTCCCCTCCACAGGGCTGGGCACACGGCTGGTGCTGCTGTGAGACCCATCCCTGCCCCTGCAGGACACTCACCATTATAGGAGAGTGTGAGGCTCTCCAGAGATACCCAGGAGCTCAGCAGGTGGCACAGTGTCAGAGCTGCCTCTGTGGACAGCGGAACTGTGAACAGCTCCAAGGTGGAGATGCTGCGGAATCGCTGGGAGGCCTCCAGTGCTGGAAGCCCCAGGCAGCTGGGATCTGATCCATCCAGAGCTCCACAAGCCACTTCCCCGATCTCCATCTCTTCCCCATCCTCCTTCTCACCAGCCACAATGAAAACAAAGTCATACAGGTCTTCAGACTCTGCACCAGACCCCTGACGGGTGCGAGGACCCTTCTTCCCTGTAGCTCGCTTAAAACGCTTTAGGGGCTTAGGCTGTGGGGCTGAGCTAGCTGGAGCCCGTTTGGATGAGGATGTGGAAGAGGAGGCAGAGGCAGAGGAGCTGGTGGCTGGAGCAGAGGATGGCCGCTTGGTGCCAGGCGCCTCATGGGAAGTTGCCGGAGGGTGCAGATCCCTCTTGGGGTCTGTCCCACCTGCTGTCAGGCTCTCCTGTGTGCTCCGGCGTGTTACCCGGGTGGCAGGTGCAGCTCTGGCTATCTGCTTGGCTTCGCTCTTCCGCCGAGAGGCCATCAGGGCTGCAGCACATCGCTCAGCAGCATCCCTGCGAGGCCTGCGTGAGCCCAGCAAGAGGGACCCTTCATCTCGGGATGGGGCCCGGCCTCGGGAGGCCTCTCCACAGAGGCGGCAAGGTGGGCCGCCAGGGCCTGGCTGCCAGAAGCCAGCACTCATGGTGAGGATAAGGATGAAAAGGGCTGACTCGGGCACAGGCCAGGAGTAGAGCGACACTTGGCTGACAGCCCCATGGTGAATAAGCTGATGCAGAAGCTGCCGGAGTGACTGCTGAGCAGCCACATCAGAGAACAGCAGGTGGCGGAACTTGAGGGTGTGCAGGGAACTGGCCAGGGTCTCCAGAACCCTGCGGTTGGGCTCGGCCACCAGCTCCGTCGCACCCTGCAGCATATTGCAGATGGTGAGCTGGCGGACATGGCGGGAGCTGTGCAGAAGAGGTGAGAAGCGCTGGTCGCAGAGACGCCTGTCAGAAGATACATCAATGGTCCCACGTAGAACATGGGAAAAAAAGGCTTCCATAAACTTGGCTCGCCAACAGGTCACACTCTGAAAGCAGAGAACATGCCAGACAGTTGTGATACTAAGAGGATACCCACTGAACCATCCTCATCCTGGTTCCTCCCTTCGAATGGCTATTTGCTGAGCCAGGCAACATTCTAAATAATTTGCACTAATTCATTTAATGTTCACATCTTTGAGGTATTACCATTAGCCCCATTTTACAGGTAGGGAAAACAAGGCACAAAGGTTGGTTACTGCCTGTGGTTATACCGGTAAGTGGTAGAATTGAGACGGAACCCAGGAAATTTGGTTCCAGAGATTTGCTATAGTGCCTGCCATTCAAGTGAAACAATCCTGTAACTTCTTCCATGTCTGTTTCTAGAACCTGATCCCAACTTTCCATTCTTACCATTACCACCTTTGTTCAGACCCTTACCACCTCACACCTGACCACTTCATTAGCTTCCTGATTGTTCCCGCCATCTCCTTTTCCCCTTCCCAAACTTCGTGCAAATCCACTGGATTCATCTTTGCAAAACATATCTGATTACCTTCTGCTTTAACCACATCCCCCTCCCAAATCTTTCCACAGCTGAGGGCTAATCTGAAGTTCCTTGGCCTGGCACAATATGGCCTCTGAGAAGCTTTATCTCCCACATCTTGCTCACATGAACGCTTTGCTCTGGTCAAAATGATCACCTTACTGACCCAAACCTGCCTTCTATGCCGTTTCCTATATCTGCCAGAAATGCTCTTCATTGCTGGCTTCTTGAGAGGACCTACTAACATTTTTACTCCTTTTTTTTTTTTTTTAAAGATTTTATTCATTTACTTGACAGAAATCACAAGTAGGCAGAGAGGCAGGCAGAGAGAGAGAGAGAGAGAGGAGGAAGCAGGCTCCCCACTGAGCAGAGAGCCCGATGTGGGGCTCGACCCCAGGATCATGACCTGAGCCGAAGGCAGAGGCCTTAACCCACTGAGCCACCCAGGCGCCCCCTAACATATTACTCTTGTTGAGGCTGTTCATCTCAGTGTCTCTTTGTATGCCCCCTTCTACTCTGCTCCCTGTCTCCTGTGGGACTCCTCTGCTACTCCAATTATTCAGGTCTTAATTGTTGGTAGGCCTGTCTCATGGTGTACATGTTTTATCCCAACCAGATTAGAAATTCCTGGAGATCAGGGTCCAAATCTTAGGTTAGTTTTCTCCAAGGCAGTAGTTATTGGCTTTGATGCATATGAGACTTTATCACAGTATTCCAGAACACTTAAGAAAAACTCTGAATCCAAGTATTTCTCAACCTTTGGCGCACATCAGAATTGACTGTGGAGCTTTTCTTTTTTGAAAATTCATATGCCAGGTATCTGGGAATTCTCTTATGTTGCATCTGCAGTAAGGCCCATGCGTCTGTGTTTTTAAACCTCCCTCAGATGATTCTGATGTATGTAGGAGGTTTGCAATTACTGCTTACCCCGCCCCCAACCACCAGAGGACACACAGACTTTTAAGTCCCCATTCTCTCAGGCACAACATGCTGACTGACACAGGTGTCATCTCTGCCACTATACTCAGGCCTCTTGAACCTCTTCATCTGTAAAACATGGATAATATCAATTGCTTCACAGGTTTGTTGTGAAGATCAAATGAGACAGTGCAAGTGAAGGCACTTCATAAACTGTAAAATACAAAATGTTATTTCTGTTACTGCTAATGGTGATAATTAGTCCAGATGGGCAATGTGAAATGGACTTGATGGAGGCAGAGCCTGGTAAGCAGGGTGCTTTTTCAGCTGGAAGCAAAAGATAGTGGGGGCCTGAGGTTCCCCAAAACTAAGGGATGCTTCTCTTTGGTACTTACCCTACCTCTATGCATTCCCTCATACCAGAGGGACCCTTAATTTATATCAGAGGTTCTTGGTAGGAGTTGGACCCCTGTAGTTCTCAGCAAAAGTGGCATTCCCTTTGCCCTGGCTATTCCCCATAACACTGCCTGCTGTGGTAATAATTAGGAATGACTTCATGTTTGAACTAACTGCATGGTAGCAAAAAGAGGGAAGGACGTCTCTCACCAGCAACAGTTTGGGGGCGCTGGGGGACCAGGAAAAAATACCTGGCAACAAAATCTCCATTCAGCCTCGAGTGGAAGCAGAGAGGGTATTCCCGAATCCTACCTCTTAACACTTTCCTACACATTCGCTGGCCCACGCTCACAGCCTTGGAAAACACCTGCAGGTAATCTAGCAAAGCTTTAACTTCACAAGTGAGACATTCTAGGCCTAAAATATGGACAAAGATATGAACCAGGACACTGTGGCTATTTCTGACCATATGGCGTATGGAATATGTAGTTTAGGTAACTTAGTGTTTTTTTTTTTTTTTTTCCATACATCTTATTGGTTGATGAAGACAGTGGAAGAGAATATTTGAAACTGGAACACCCCAGACAGGTGACAATTGTAGGGAGAACAGCATGACATAGTGATTAGGAGCATAAGCTCCACAGCCCTTAAGTTCAAGCCTCAACTTGAATCCTGGGTCTGCTATTCACTAACTATAACCTCAGACAAGCCACTTTACCTCTTTCTGCCTCAGTTTCTCATCTGTAAAGTCAGAAAGTAACCGATCTACATCAGAGTTGTAAGGATTAAATGAGTAAAGTTAGTTACAACTATCTCAATTATGAGCTGCTAGTAGTTCACTGCATTTTATTCCATCACCACCCCTTAGAAGAATCTCTGCTAAACTTCAAAGCTGAAAAATACCTAATAGTTCAAGGCACTTATTTTGTGGACTTGTACACTATTGCTCAGGGAATGCAATGATTTCAACATATTCTTTTGGGCGAGAGTAGGGGAAATGAGGCACCACCAAAGAGGTGAAATGACACTTGCCTACCAACACAGTTCTTGGCCCATCCATAGCCTGGTGGCTCAGGGACTAGTTGGGGAGGAAGTAGGTGTACAAACTAGGGAAGGCTAAACATTTTCTTGTACTAAACAGAGCAGCAAATGTTCATAAACTATTGTCCACTATTTTTCTGATAACAGAAACATTGTTTGTGGAAAGATAAACAAAATCTGTAAACCCATTCTTTCCAGTTATTTTGTAAATGTGAATAGCTACAGATAATTGTTTCTATAACAGTGAGACAATTCTGAATAGTTTCAAATGCTGGGCTTTTAAAACATCATGCCACCATGTCATCACATTTTTACCACCATGTATTTAGATGTTTGCAGAATATGACTTTATTATTAAAAATAGGAATGTACTATAATCAATAATTCCTGCATATTGAATAAACTGTTGCTAGCTTTTTGATATTAAGTTGCTGTAATGAACATCCTGAAATAAATCTTCATGAGTATTTCAATTTTTATATACTATAAATTCTAGGAAATAGAATTTCTAGCCAAATAATATATATTGTATATAAATATATATTTATTTTATATTATATATACTTATTTTTATATGATAAGTATATAATATACTTATTTAAGAGTTATATACTTTCCCATTTTTTTACTATTGAGATTGAATATATTTTATTGAAGATTTTTGTATATTTTGTGACTTGTCCCAATCTTATTCTACTAGGATAGTTTTTCTTATTCCCTCTATCCTCTTGTTTTCCAAATATTGTTGCAAACATTCTTTCTTAGTTTATGTGCCTTTTAAATTGTGTTGGCATTTTATATGGCCAAATATGTCCATGCTTGCTTTTTTGATTCTATCCATTTAATAATTAACACTCTCCAACTTGAGATTAAATAACAATCACCTTTATTCTTTTTTTAGTTTTTCTGTGCTTTTACTTTTTACAATTTAATCTTTAATCCATATAGAAATTATTTGAGTATATTGTAAAATGAGGCTCTTTTTTTTTTCCAAATAGTTAACCAATAACCAGAGAATCCTTTATTGAATAAGCCTTCATTTCCCCATTGCTTTGTCTCAAGAATATCTATTTTATTCTACAGATCTCTTAATACACATACAGTAGTACTACACTGTTTGAAATTCTATTTCTTTTATTTATTTATTTATTTATTTGTCAGAGAGAGAGAGAGAGAGAGAGAGAGAGAGGAGTGAAAGCGAGCACAGGCAGACAGAGTGGCAGGCAGAGGCAGAGGGAGAAGCAGGCTCCCCGCCAAGCAAGGAGCCCGATGTGGGACTTGATCCCAGGACACTGGGATCATGACCCGAGCTGAAGACAGCTGCCCAACCAACGGAGCCACCAGGCGTCCCTGAAATTCTATTTCTTTATAAGCAATCAGGGCTATCTCTATCTTGTTCACCACTGTATCCCTAGAACCTAGCACAGTGCCTGGAATTGAACAGGCACTCAATAAGTGTTTCTGAATTATGAAGTTAAGGTTACTGTCATGTAAAAAAGAAGAAGGCATCCTTTGGAATGACCTCTGTCTAGGGGACTGTTAGGTTACCAAGCCTGGGGCTTCCCAAGCATTCTGAAATGCTCTGAGACAAGAAAAGATAACAAACTACCAGAAAGCCTGAGATAATATTGGAGGAAAAAAGCTTACTCTAAGATGATGTTCCGATCTCCATCATCTGCTAGTCCACCATACTGCTTGGGATGGTTGAGATTCGAAGTGAATCTCATACACTTTTAAGTTTCAGGAAACTGTTAGTGTTTTCTAATCTTGCATTCACTTTTCTTCCTCATAAGGCCTAATTCCTGTACATAGTGCCTGAGGACTTTCTTGAGCCTTAGGATTATCCTACTGAACTTCAGGAGTTGTGTCCAGATCTGGAAGTGGAAAGCTGAAGGATATGGAGCTGAATTTTACTGAATCCAGTGCATCCCCAGAAATTAAATCTCCTGATAAGAACTTGTCTTCTTATCATTTGGCCTCATCCACCATTTAAAGCCCAGTTCAAATACTACTTCCCAGGAAAGACTGTCATGCTCCCTTCTACCTCAACCTCCTTGCTACTTCCACACCACTTTCCCCACCATGCACAATGTATTTGTTTGCAGGCTTCCCCGCTAAATGTGAGAGATTGGGACTGTGTCTGTGCTTCCAATACCTAACATAAGACCTGGTATGTGGGAAGTTTAGTAAATGTTTATTGAACTCAATCTGAGCTGCACCCTAGTTATGGAACAGCAGAAGAAATTCTGCTTAAATAAGAGCAAGTTATATCTGAACCAAAGAATAACAGAATCTCAGGGTTAAAAGGAATCCTAAAGTCATCTTGTCCAACCTCTCTTAAAATGCTGATTTTCTTCTACAATACCCTTGTGTCAGGTAGTTATCTAGACTCTATTTGAACACTCAGAGATGGGAAGGTTACTTCTGGCATTAGCTTGTTTCATCACCAATAAGCTCAGAGCTTATAAATTCTACATTCAGTTTAGCAGAAATTTATTCTTCTTTAGCTTCTATCAGAACAAGTCTATCAATCCCTCTTTTATGTGAGAATCATTCAAATATTCCAATAGTTCATGTTCCCAGCTCTTCTTTTTCAGGAACAACATCTCCAGTCTTCCAAATGTGACTCACGTGATGTGGCCTTGACTTCTTTCTCCATATTCCAGGATAGCCTGAACACTGCAGAGCCACGCAGGCCTATCATCTCCCTTGTCCTTCAGCTTATATTATAGTTACATTGATTCACATAGCTCAGAGTAGAGTCATTATATCAGTAGCTTTAGCACATTGTTGACCAAACCCCCTTAATCGTTTTCATACAAGTTGTTGCTAAGCCAGACCCCTCCACCTCCTACCCTGAGGTCATACAACTGGAATTTTTTAGACTTAAGTGAAAAACTGGTTTATTCTGTTAAATTTCATTTGTCAGGTTTGACCACTGCTCCAGCCCTGTCCAGACATCTATGAATCTGGGTTCTGCCATCCATTGTGATCACTACCTTTCCCTGTTTTGTGTTACCTGCAAACATGGTGAGCAATCAAGTCAGTGACAAATGCCAAATGGAAAGACCTTGTGACAAGCCATCAGAGCCAAGAACCCTGTGACAAGCCATCTCCTCCCAAATTCACTCCATCCCTGTCCCTGCACTTTACCAGTACCCAGTCTGTGTTTGTAAGCTATTCCTACTTCCACTGAGCAAAGTCAGGCCAGAGTTCTACCTGGTGCCTTAACTTACTTCCAAACTGGAAGGCCTTGTCTTCATCAGCTCATCCCATAGTCGGCGCCAGATGGCCTGAGTGGAGAGGCCTGTGGGGAGAAATATCACATTTACTTGGCTGCTCTTGGGCCACCATGAGTGAAGCATATCAGCCTTTAATGTTGTCGTTCTCTGGGTTCACAGGAGCAATAGAGCAGACTAGTTAAGAGTGCTGGCTCTAAAGACAGCCTGGGTTTAAGTATCAACAAACCACACTCTAGCTCTGTGACCCTGGGCAAGTTTACTTAATTTTTTTGTACCTCAGTTTCCTTATCTGCAAAATGTAGATAATAGCTATTTCATAGAGTTGTTGAAAAGATTAAATGAGTTTCTCCAGGTAAAGTGCACAGGACAGCACTTGTCACATCAGGGTTAGTTAGATAAATGTTAGCTGTTAACAGATCTGTCCAATGAGAGGTTTGGAAGACAGCATGGTAAAACAGAAAAACGAAGATTCAGAAGATCTGGGCTTTAGTCTGGGTTAGCTATTAATTGTGGTGTGCCTGTGGTTTCACTTTTATTAGTATAATTGGGATCATTACTTGCTTTGTGTTTCACTGGACACTCTGAGGAATCATGTAAGAAAGTAGGTATGAGGGTACTTTTTGAAAAGCTTGAAGTTCTATGTGGGTATCAGGTGTAATATTTACCTGAAGACATCATGGTGCCTTGCTTACAATCACTGACTGAGAAAGAGTGAGAAAGACACTTACCTTTCTTGAGGGCAGTTTCCTCAATCCTCTCCAAGTAATATATATTGAGCAGAGGTAAGATGCTCTGAAGTATTGGGCCTGGGAGGGCTACAAAAACCAAAACACAAAATTTACTTTTTTCTCCCAGAGTTCCAAGCATTATTTATCTTAATGGAAAGGAAAACAGAAGGTCTGACTTCTCATTTGGCAAATGGAACCTACAGAAGCTAACCTAAGTCTAACTCAAACTCTAGTCTACTTATCTTCAGCCACTTCGGTGGCAGCTGGAATTTCAGGGGCATTCACATCTTCAAGGGTGAGACAAAAAAGCAAGCTGATATGCTCATTTAGGAGCTGGTCAGTTCACTTCTGCCTAGCATAATGAACCATTTTAATCATTTTACTGCATTTAAAAGGTCCTACTGGATATGTGTCCTAAAGACGTCCATCATAATCTGGCCCCTACGAACTTCTCCAGTTCCCAGCTTTGCCTCCTCTAGTTGAGCCATACTAAACTACTTTTCTCATTTACCTAACATATTACACTGCTTTCTACCTCTGTGCCTTTTTTGAGCTGCTCCCTACCAAGAATGTCCTTGCCATTTTCAGCATATCACCTACTCATCTTTCAAGTAGCATGTGCCCTTTATTAAGCCTTTCCTGAATTCCCTTCCCACTCTTCCAGGCTGGTGACTCCCATTCTTTGGGCCCCTGCAATATCCTGAACTAGTCCTTTCCTATGAACAACAGAAATAATTAGGCCCTAACTCTAAATTGAACATATCATAAAAACAAAACTTTTCTTGCTGATGTCTAGGTTGAGAAGCTTTACAATATTGTGGCTAAATGGTTCAGTCTCTAGAATTGGACAAAACTGGGTGAAATTCTGATTCTATTAATTATGAATACTTGGACAAATTCACATCTTTAAGACTCCATTTCCTCAATTTTAAAATGGAGGTAGTAATAACTACCTCACAATATTGTTATCAAAATTAAAGAAAATCATTTAAAAATTAAAGAAAATCATGCTTGTAATCTTTTTAAGAACTGCCTGGCCATAAGAAGCTCATTAAATGTTGTCTATTATTATTCTTATCTGTCAATAGCCTCTCTGTCCTTCCAAGAACAAGTCTTAGATCTTAGAGTATACTATATCTAAGGAAAATCTTTCAAAAACTTCTAGGATCTCCCTTTATCTTTACTTGTAGAATAATTAAATCTTGATGTCCAAGAGTCTGATATAATTCTTTGTGCATAGTACTCAATGTACCTGCTGAATGAAAGTATTAATTCCCTAAACTATTACATTAATGTAGGCCCCTATTAAATTCAGGATAAAGTCCAAGCTCCATATCCTGGCATTCAAGGTATAACATATCTATTCTACTTGTTTCCTCATTGTATTCTCCTTTCCTGCTCCCTCTACTCACTTTACCCTTCTCTCTCCCTACACAAAGCAACCCTAGTCCACCACCTCCAGGAAGCCTTTCTTGGCTGTTAGCCCACATTGAGACCTTCCTCCAAAACAGCACTTCTTAGCAGGCCTCCTACTTGGCTCTTCTAAGAGGCCTAACTTGATTCAGCTTTTTCTCTGTGACTGTTTACCTAGGCTAGGCCCATAGGAGCTCTTTCTCCTCTGTCCCTCCAATCTTCTCTGTTTAGCCATCCCCTCTCACAGCCACTGCGGAGTCTCATCCCCTATGATCCACAATCTCCTCTCTTCATTTCTCCATTCTTCTTAAGCCAGGCTCTTCCTTTCTTCTTTTCAGCCTACACCTTTAATGCTTCCTCTTCCCAACTCCGGGCCTTCACTCCCAGTCCTCTTCCCTCCTAGCCAAGTTTAGCATCCTAGAAGCTCCAGGCTGATACAGCCAATCTTCTCTGCCTTCTTCCACATTTTTCTGAGGTCTTTTTTGAGCTCCCTGCCCAGTTCCACTGAGACTACTCCTTTTTCCCATGGGTCAGCCTGACCCTTCTCCTTTCAGCTGTGGGCACAGGGCCTCCACAATCCCCTCCCCCTACCAGCTTGAGGACTTCTAACAGTCTTCCCCACTGCAGGAAGACACTTGGGCCTCTTCAGGATCAGTGCCCCACCCCCACCTCACCAAGGGCCTTCTCACATCCCTGGGCCTTCTTTAACCAGTCTCCACAGCCTTGGGGCTTATTCCTGGAGGCCCAACCCCCTCCCCCCAAACTTCAGGGCCTTTTCTTCACAACCACCTCCTCAGGGTGCAACCCCCCCAAATCCCCAATCCCAGGACCTCAAACCCTCTCTCCTGACCTTACCGGGGCTTCCCTCCTGGCAAAGGCACTACCACCACTCCGGAGGCCTTCTCCAGAACCCCACCCCTTCACCCCCTCAAGGCCTGAGGCCTTCTCTCCTGCCACTCCCTCCCGCTTCCCTGGGCCCTAGGCCCGGCCTGGATCTCCTCACTCAACTTCAGCCCTGGCCTCTGGACCCCACCCCCTCACACCACCCGTCTGTCGGGCCCAAGGCCTCCCTCATCCCCTATGCGGGCAGGCCTACCCCCCAGACCCTTCACTCTCCTCTCTTTCACGCTCCCCATCAGTGTTCACAAGGCCGACCCGAGTTGTTCTCATCAGCTGCCGATCTGGGTCCAGCGGCGCCCACCCCAAAGCCGGGCCTCCGCGTGCCCACCACTGCGGGCTTCCTCTCCGGCGCGACCCTGCCCGCGCAGGCCCGACCTAATCCCAGGCCCATCGGCCGGCCTCGTCAGCTTGTCCTCCCCGGCCCCTCGGCCCGGCGGCGCGGGCCCGCCTTTGCCGCTCGGCCTGGGCACCCTGAGCCCGAGCCGGGCCGTCGGTCCCCGGCAGCTTTCAGGCCCGGGGCCTCCTTTCGCTTGCACTCAGCCCGAGGCCTCCTAGCGGCGACGCGCCCCCTCCCATTCGGGATCCCCGGGCCGTCGCTCCGCCTGGGGCCTCCCTGGCCCTTCCCGCCCGTCCGTCATTCGAGCCTCCCTCGGTTGCTGACCCGCTCCAGCCTCCCTTCTTCACCCGCTCCGGGCCCTTCCTCCGCTCAGGCCAATCCGAGTGGCCTCCAGCGCTCCCTGCCCTGCCCGTCAGTCCAGCGCTCCAGCAAATTGGCACCCGAGGCCCCGGTCGTCAGTGCGCTCCCTTCAACCCTGGGTCGCCCGACAGGCCTCGGCGCCCCAAGCCCTTCGGCCTCTCCCCCAGCCCCTCGCTCTCCAATCCACTGGGCTGCTTTCGCCCATCAGCATAGTCTCCGGATTCTCGGTACCCGCGGTCTGTCAAGCAGACACGGGAGGCCCCGCGCGTCAGTCAGGCTAGGTGGCCCCGGGCCTGGACTCCTTGCTTTAGGCCGGGCCTCCCAAGCTCGGCCCCCGCCCCCAAGCAGCAGGGCCATCCTTGCCCGTCGCTTCGACATCCGAGACTCCGCAGCCCGGCCCGACCCGAGCGTCAGTTCGGTGCCCGCGGCCGGCCCGTCATTCCAGCTTCTGTCTCCCGGGCCCAGCCAGTCTGGCACCAGACCAGGCCTCCTGGCCTCGCCCCCCGCGCCCCCCAGCCAGGCCGCAGTGCGCGTCCACCTGCCGATTTGGTCCCCGCCTTTACTCTGTCTAGCCCGGTCAGGCACGGAATTCATGTTCCGACCCGACGGTGTGGCTTCCAGCGCCCCGGGCTGGGCCTTGCCCCAGGCCTCCCGGCCTCGCCCCCCGCGCCCCCCGGCCGCTGGGCCGCCTCCGCTCGTTGCCAGAGGTAGCCCCTCACCCCGCGACTTACCCCACACCCCGCTCTCCAGAACCCCCATATGGGCGCTCACCGCCCGCCCGCACAGCTCGAACAGGGCGGGGGGAGCGCTGGGGCCCGAGGCCGAGCTCTTCGCTGGCGCCGCCTCCCGGGACGTGGCCTCCATGGTCGTTGCCGCCGCTACCTCACAGAACCAGCAACTCCGGGCGCGCCAGGCCTCGGGCGCCGCCATCTTGGGGAGGTGCGCGAGCCCGAGAGTGGCACCCGCGGACCGCCATCTTGAAAAGGTCAGCAGTTAGGACGGTTTCATCAGCGATGTGGGTAAGACCGGGAACTGCGCTAAAGGAACATCGAATAAATCCGCATTCTTTCCAAGTCTCCTAGAATCCAATATTTAAAATAAATGTGCAGATCGATGAAGTTGACACTGGGGCGAATAAAGGGACATTACTTAGCAACTCCTCCTCAGGTGCAAATACCAGCTCCCCCTATCCCTTGCGTTTGGACGGTAGTATATGCCAATCCGAGCGTGTGTTCGCGACTACGACGAGTCTGCCGCACTTCCGGCCAGATCGCCGGATATCCGCTGAGTGACCCTTACAAGTCCTTCTTGATCTGAAGTGGAATAGGTGCCGCTGTTGCTGCTGGTGTTGAGTACAGAACCGTAGCAGGTCATGGGGCTGGAGGACGAGCGAAAGGTGCTGACCGGATCCGGAGATCCCAAGGAGGTAAGGAAAGGCGACCGACTCGACTCTCTTCACTGCCCTGAGGCTCAAGACCTACCCCGCCAAAACACACCCGGGCCCTGTTGGCCCTAGGTTCGCCCCTAGAGTTTTCACGGTCACGATTGCTAGTTCCCTCGACCCTTCCCCAGAATTTGTCTACTCATCTTGGACGAGTAGATGACCACCCCTTTTCTGAGCTTGGTTTCCCCATTCTGTGAATGAGGTGAAGGTGTAACAGCGAAAATGCTGGGTCGCCTAAACTTTTGTAAAAACAGTATATTTTTAGCCAACCAGACGACCTAAGACCCTGGTTTGATAGGTGTAGGGGTCAAGCCGACCGGTCATAGTGCTTCTCTCCCCTCAGGTCAGGAATGATGCCACATCTTCGATGGAGGCTCCGTAGATCTGGCCTTAACGCTAGTTTCTGTGAAGAAGTGGTTTCTTTTTTTGGGTAGGAGTTGGGGTGGTAGGTATATTTGGGGAATATGCCAGTATAACTGCGATGATGGAAGAGGGAGCTCTATCCCGGAATAAGAATACCGGTATGATAATTATTGACTGCTTACTATTCCAAGTCTT
Organism: Enhydra lutris kenyoni; assembly: GCF_002288905.1. Lineage (NCBI taxonomy): Eukaryota > Metazoa > Chordata > Mammalia > Carnivora > Mustelidae > Enhydra > Enhydra lutris. The sequence continues at coordinate 16,366,463 of NW_019154093.1, forward strand.
TATATGACTAATTCATTTAAGCCAGACGATAGTCCTACGAAGAAGTATTGGGTACTATTGTGGTCTTTTTACAGATAAAAAACTAGTATAGAAAGGCTAAATATCTTCTCTAAGGACCACACTTTTAATCATGGATGGGGGAGTTGAACCCAAGCAGCATGGTTTCAGAGCCAAGACTTAGCCACGGTGCTACCCAGCTTTTTAGAGGTTATCTAGCTTTTGGTTTTCAATCACATTTCCTATCCTTTGTTCTCTAGTCACTTCGAGGCAGCTGTTCCGGGTTTATGGGTTCCGAATAGTTGGAAACTAGTTTATCCTATGATTTTTCCCTAGTCTTACTATTTTCAGAAAGGGGACCAGAACAAAATGGAGCCAGCCTCAGGAAGTTCAGCAGGAAGTATACCGGAAAGTTCAGTAGGGCTCACCACAGCAGATGAAAAAAAGAAAATAGTCAGTTTTAAAATTAAGAAAGCTGAGGTCTTTGGGGCGCTTGGGTGGCTCAGTCAAGCATCTGCCTTTGGCTCAGGTCATGATCCTGGAGTCCTGGGATCTAGCCCTGCATGTGGCTCTCTGCTGAGTGGGGAATCTGCTTCTCCCTCTCCCTCTGCTGCTCCCCCCTGCTTGTCCTCTCTCTGTATATCAAACAAATAAATAAATAAAATCTTTAAAAAAAAGAAAACTGAGACCTTTTATGAAGAACGTATACTTTTTGGGCATTCTTTTTATTTAGTGTGACCTTGGTTTGTGTCATTGACTGGAAATTTTACATGAAGTAGTCCATATTCAGACTTGGTATTTGGAGTTGTTTTTCCAAAACATGCCATGATACTTTTGACACAAAATTATCAAAATGATCAATGTAGTAGCATTGCTAATAGGGAAATGATACAAAGGTCTTGCTTCTAGGATTCTAATTTCAGGTTTCTGAGGCAAAATAAATGATTTCAATTTTTTGGAAAAACTTTTTCAGTATGAGTTTTTTTAAAGAGCAAGGTTAAGAAACTAATGAAAAACTAGAGCTTGACATCCCCCAAATCTTCATGTTTAGAAGAGATCTTTGCTAATTGCGAGAATAAATAGCGTGAATTATAGTTGAACTTGCCTTAGCCCTCCCAGCTTTCATGAGGTTTGGTCTCTTCCGCAAAGGGCATGGTAGAGAATGAAGCAGATTGTGTTGTTGGAATTTTGAAAACATGAGGGATTGCTGAGTTCTTTTTATTTTCCTATATACCTTTTCCTTCTCTTCCCCCAGATGTGGGTATGTGCACGTGCAGGCAGGCAAACAGCTTACTCTTGACAGGTTAAAATATTGATCAGATTCTCCTGTGCCCCAGATTTTGGCCTATAATGATGCTCCCACAGGGACTTTTTTACACTGCCCTCCTTGGAAGAAAGGAAACTAAATTTGAGGTTGTATGCTTGAATCAGAAGTAGATAGGTGGGAATTGGTGTTTGAAAACTTGTGAATGGAGTGCGTACTCTAGACCTTTGATTGACTTAATGCTGATAATCTACTTAGGAGTTCTGGGAGTTCAGCAAGTCAAAAAGCAGTGACTGTAAACTAATCTAAAAACTAACCATTTCTAGTTAAGCTCTGGCTAAAGAAAAGTTTAGGTTTGGCCATTTTCGTATTCCCAGTTCAAGTTCAGAGTCTAGAAAAAATGTTAGTTTTCCTCTTAACTTTGCTTAGTACTTTGTAAGTACTAAATTGAGCTGTTTCTCATAATACTAGTGCCTACCAGAATTTCAAACAAAGTAAGTTATATAGGTTCCATGTGAATATCAGCTTGAATCTGTATCAGAATATTTCTCAATGGGGCACCAGCTGGTTCAGTCGATAGAGTATGTGACTCTTGATCTTGGGGTGGTGGGTTCAAGCTCCACGTTCATCATCGTAGAGCTTTAAAAACAAAGAAAGAAAATATCTAATTAATGTTGTTAACTCTAAACTGGGAGCCCTTAAGGAGCTGTTGTGATTAATCAAATTACAGATATGAAAGTACTTTATAAACTTTATTTTAAAGATTTTATTTATTTGAGAGAGAAACCAAGAGGGAACTAAGCAAGGGGGAGGAGCAGGAGGAGAGGGAGCAGCATACTCCCTCTGAGCAGGGAACCCGATGTGGGGCTGGACATGGGGCTGGATCCCAGGACGGTGGGATCCCCACCTGAGCTGAAGGTGGAGGCTTAACTAGTTGAGCCACCCACGTGCCCTACTTTATAAACTTCAGTGTCCTACACACTAGGTTGTTGCTAATGAAAGGGAGTGTGTCCTTGTACTCAGGGTTTGTATTAATTAGGTATGGTAAGTTTACAGGCATGGAGACAACTGCTTTTTGGTTTGTTTTTTGTTTTGTTTTGGAGACAACTGTTTTTGAAAGAAGAGTTTATTATGAGTCCCAAGAGAAGGCGGGGATGGCCACACCAATCAGAGCCACCTGGAGAAGGGCCTGGACCCCCCCCCCCCCCACCACCAGAAAGAGCAAGGGAAACCAGACTCTTGGTTTCTGAGGGAAGGAGTGGGTGAGTCAGGATAGGCAAGCTCTGGCAAGTTTAGGATTGGATTATTTGGGTAATTTCTGTGGGTTCTGGGATATAGGTGTGGTCTCTAGCTGTTTGGTACTTGGCCCATAGGGTATTTAGGGCAGGAGCAATAATTGGTTTAGTTTAGGAGATAAAGGAAGTGATTGGTGATAGGGGTTTGGATTGATTGGTTCACATATGAAGGGTGTATCCCCTGGCAGGGGCTTTCTCCCGGATTAGCAAAGCCCCTAAAATGCGAAAGCATCATAAAATAACAGAAAAATTTAAAACAACTAATACAGTGTTTATCCTCAGTAATTACATCAGTATGATTAGTAATATGTGTCCCAAGTTGCTGCTGACATTAATCTTGTTTTCCTTTTGTAGGAGGAAGAGGAGGAGGAGGAATTAGTGGTAAGAGCCGTCTAAGGTTTGGAACCATCTCAGTAAAAGGAAGTTTGAACTTAATGAAACTCTAAGGGCATTTTAAGGAGTCTTTATTTGACACCTTGAAGAGAATGGAAATGGAAAAAGCCTTTAATACTTCTTGTGCTGTGGAGTGTTTGGTGGGTGTGGGCCTGGGAAGCTGAGTCTTTTTTCTGGGTTTGGAGCTTCTTCAGTCATGGTGTCAGGGAGCAGAGCAGCATCTTGAGGGCCTGGTATTCAATTATCTGTCTGCTCTTTGCGGTTTAATAAAGGACTCAGGAAGGAACTTTTATACAGTCCTTCTCCATGTTAACATTGCCTTTCTAGCTGGGCAGCTAGGGTACATAGGCCTGGCTGTCATATGAGGGGAATTCAGATTCGCAGACATCCCATATCCCCAAATGCTGTGTTAACATGTAAGGCCTCCTATAGATATACTTCAAGTTTGGCTAGGTTTCCTTTACCACCTTGTTTTTCAGATAGGACTGAGGCTTTCAGTGCATACTGGCAACCTTGGAAGGCAGGAATGTGAAACTTTCCCCTACTACTTAGCATCAGAATTGAATGGGAGACCCCATTCTCCCATTTCTGGCGGCATTGTGGCTCTGCCAGCTGGCCTTCTGCACGGTAATTCAGAGGCAGCACCTTGGTTTGGTGGTTGTTAATCAAAGCAGATGGTTTGTGGGTCTCCTCCTAAAACCCCCATTTCCGTTCTTTTCTGTGTTTCTTCTTCAGGATCCCCTAACAACAGTGAGAGAGCAATGCGAGCAGCTGGAGAAATGTGTAAAGGCTCGGGAGCGGCTAGAGATGTGTGACCAGCGTGTATCCTCCAGGTCACAGACAGAGGAGGATTGCACGGAGGAGCTCTTTGACTTCCTGCATGCAAGGGACCACTGCGTAAGTCAGCCTAATCAGGGAGGGGAAAGCTTAGTGGCCAGGCAGACTTGGTGCTGACAGCTTCTCCATACTAGGGGCAGATCCAGCAACAAGCATTTACTTACTGGCCCATATATGTTAGGTACGGTGCCGAGCACTTTACATAAATAATCCACCTAATTCTGCTACTTTCCTGGAGATAGGTCTCATTAGCCCCATTTTACAGATAAGAAACTGAGGCTTAAAGAAGAGAAATGATGTCCCAACTTGGACTGCAAAACATTGGGGAAGCTGGAGTTTGTACCTTTAAGCAACAGGCTATTCTTTAAAATCATTTATATCCTCCAGTATGTCTTGTATGTGCTAGTTGGTCCAAAAAGTTTTCTTTTCTTTTTTTTTTTTTATTAAGATTTTATTTATTTGAGAGAGAGAGCAGGGGAAGGGGCAGAGGATAGGGGAGAAGCTGACTCCCTGCTGAGCAGGGAGCCCAACCCCTGACAGGGCTCAACCCCAGGACCATGGACCGAGCCACCCAGGTGCCTCCTTATTATTATTATTATTTTTTTTTTTTTAAGTAAATTTGACTCACTTACATATGACACATTTTTTTTTTTAAATTTTATTTAATTGACAGATCACAAGTAGGCAGAGAGGCAGGCAGAGAGAGAGGGGGAAGCAGGCTCTCTGCTGAGCAGAGAGCCCGGTGTGGGGCTCGATCCCAGAACCCTGAGATCATGGCCTGAGCTGAAGGCAGAGGCTTTAACCCACTGAGCCACCCAGGTGCCCCACATATGACAGATATTTTAAATAAATTGCAGAGCAGGCAAAAGTTTGATGATTGCTTATATTAAAACCAATTGGTAGGATAGGGCGGCTGGGTTATGGACATTGGGGAGGGTATGTGCTATGGTGAATTCTGTGAAGAAATGTGTAAGCCTGATGATTCACAGACCTGTACCCCTGGGACAAATAATATATGTTAATTAAAACAATTGGCTGCTTAATAAGCATGTGAAAGGTGCTTAACACCATTAGCTCTCAGGGAAATACAGATCAAAACCACGATGAGATACCAGTTCATACCTGCTAGGATGGGTGTAATCAAAAAGATAGGGAGAAATGGATGAAGGGGGTCAAAAGGGAAAAATAAATGACTCTTTTCCCCCTGAAAAAAGTTAATGATCTCCACTCTACCAACTTTATGCTTCAACAATCCCAGGGATGCTGGCTGACTCAGTTGGTAGAGCACGCAGCTCTTGATCTCAGCGTCTTAAGTTCAAGCCCCTGAATTGGGTGTAGAGCTTTCTTTTAAAAAAAAAAAAAAAAAAACAACTTCCAGTATAGGTGTTTTAATTCTATGATATAGAGTGGAAATACACAAATGTACATATACCCCCACCCCATTAAACACGTTGTGACAAGGAGGATATTTTATAAAGATAGAAAAATCTAACTGAAATCATACTGCCTAGAGATAACCATGTTTTCTCATATATACTATCAGATTTTAAAACAAAAATGGAATCCAAATACATTTAATATAAAATATGAATAAAGGCATTATATTTCTTTTTCAACATAATTTTAGTGGAAAGAAGGAAAATTTATAAACAAAACATGCATCTGTAATTCTCCATATCATTAAAAAAAAAACGGATCGGTGTTGTCAATATGGAGAAATTGCTGTTGGGGATGTAGATTGGTATAGCCCTATAGAAAACAGTCTGGCAGTTCTTCAAAAAGTTAAACATGGGGCACCTGGGTGCCTCAGTTGTTAAGCGTCTGCCTTCAGCTCAGGTCATGATCCCAAGGTCCTGGGATTGAGCCCTACATCGGGCTCCCCACTCGGTGGGAAGCCTGCTTCTCCAACTCTCCCTCTCCCACTCCCCATGCTTGTGTTCCTGCTCTTGCTGTCTGTCTCTGTCAAATAAATAAATAAATAAATAAACCTTCATTAAAAAAAAAAAGTTAAACATCAAGTTAACATATGATCTAGTAATTCTCCTAGGTACATATACTCAAGAGAAATGAAGACTTATGTCTGTACAAAATCTTGTACACAAATATTCATAGGAGCATTATTCATAATAGCCAGAAAGTGGAAACAACATAAATGTTCATTAGTTGTAAGTAAATAAAATGTAATATATCCATATAATGGAATATTATTTGGCAGTGAAAAAAATTAAGCACTTTACTTAAAAAATTAAACTCTGCTATATGATCCAGCAATTTCCCTTCTGCTTGTATACCCCGAAAGAACGGAGACTGTTCAGTTGAACAGGTATTTGTGCATGCATGTTTATAGTAGCATTCATAATAGCCAAAGGGTAGATGCGATCCAACTATCCATTGTGGTATATACCTATAATGAAACATTTAGCCTTAAAAAGGGAAGAAACTACGATGTGTAACAACCTGTATGAACCTTGAAGACATGCTAAGTTACATAAACCAATCACAAAAAGACAAATATGTCATTCCACTTATGAGGTACCTAGAGTAATCAAATTCATGGACAGTGGAATGGTGGTTGCCAGGGGCTTCAGGGAGGGGGAAATGGGGAATTACTTAGTTTCAATTTGGGAAGATGAAAAAATTCTGGAACTTGATAATTGCTGGACAGTATGAGTTAATGCCACAGAAATACAAAGTTCAAAATAGTTAAAATGAGGGCACCTGGCAGGCTCATTCAGTGGAACTTGTGACTCTTAATCTCGGGGTTTTGTCATAGACTTTACTTAGTTAAAATGGTAAATTGTATGTTATTCAAATACTTTCATGAGCCTAGCACTGGGTTGAAATGTAGAAATGAGACAGGCACAGTCCCTTCCTTTATTTAGTTGAACCAGCATAGGAGACAAGTAGAATACTTAACTCTTTGTGTATAACCTTCTCAGGATGGCCTTCACTAATCCTCTATTTAAAGCTGCTGTTTCCCCCCACCCCCAACCCCTTTTTTATTTTCCTCAGAGCTTTTATCACTGTCAGAGGTTTACCTTAGGTGTCTATTACATTTCTCTTATTAGTCTCTACGTTTCCTAAGAGAAATACTGCCTGGTTTCCATTGTAGCTCACTCAGCACCTAGAAGAGTAGCTGGCATATAGTAGATGTTATATAAATATTTGTTACATTAAAAAAAATTGTGACATGGGAGGTATAAGTTCCTATGGGGAAGAATGAGGAGGGACAGATTTATGTGGGGATAGGAGTTCTGTTTAGAGAAGGCTTACAAAGAATGACATGTAAACTAAGTTCTAAAGAAACATAAAAGATTTTTTAAAAAGTAGAGAGTTCTGGGTAGAAGGGAGATCGAATTCAGGTAACTGAAGGTAGTCACTAGGGCTCAGGAGGGGTATGGGTGTGTGTGAATGCTATGGAGAGAGGAGACGCAGTAGTGTTCAAGGTCATGAAGGACCTTGTAAGCTATGACATTAAAGCTGCAGTTGATGACCATCTTTTCTTCCCCTCATCTAGGTGGCCCACAAACTCTTCAACAGCTTGAAATAAATGTGCTTACTTCACCCCAGCCTTCATCACCCGAGCATCAGGATATTTCATGGTTTTGACCATGCCATTTCTTCCTTATAAGTGTAACTGTGAACCTCATGGATTTTGGCTTAGGCAAGTAACTTCTATGTAGTTAGCTGTGATTCCTCTTAATAAAGTCCAGTGATCTGCAGACCTGCAGCTTCCTTTTCTTTTCTTTTTTTTTTAATTTGAAAATTTTCAAACACAAGACTAGGTAGAACAATAATCAGCTCCCATGTACCCATCACCTAGCAAGCATGTGTCTTTTTTTTTTTTTTTTTAATTTATTTATTTGAGAGAGAATGTACTGGGGAGGGGGCAGAGAGACAAGGGGATTCTCCGCTGAGCAGAGCGCCTGATGCGGGGCTCCATTCCAGGACCCTGAGATTGTTACCTGAGCCAAAGTCAGACACTTACCCGATTGACCACTTAGGCTCCTGCAAGTATGTAACTCTTAATGATCAGGACTTTGAAAAAATTTACCTTGATGCCATTATCATAGTTAAAATAAACAGTGATGGCTTAATTTCATTGGATACCCAGTCCATATGAAAGTCTCCTACCACAGAAGTGGTTTTTTTTTTTTTTTTTTTTTTTTTTTTTTTTTTTTTTTTAAGATTTTATTTATTTGACAGAGATAGAGGACAGGCAGGCAGAGAGAGAGGGAGAAGCAGGCTCCCCACTGAGCAGGGAGCCTGATGTGGGACCCTCGGATCATGACCCGAGCAGAAGGCAGCCATTTAACCAACTGAGCCACCCCAGGTGCCCCAAGGTGGCTTTTTTCTTTAAAAAGATTTTTAGGGGCGCCTGGGTGGCTCAGTGGGTTAAAGCCTCTGCCTTCGGCTCAGGTCATGATCCCAGGGTCCTGGGATTGAGCCCCACATTGGGCTCTCTGCTCAGCAGGGAACCTGCTTCCCTTCCTCTCTCTCTGCCTGCCTTTCTGCCTACTTGTGATCTCTGTCTTTCAAATAAATAAAATCTTAAAAATTCTATAAAAAGATTCATATTTATTTGAGAGTGAGTGAGAGAAAGAGAGTGTGTGCATGAATGGGGGGAGGGGCAGAGAGAGAAGCAGGCTCCATCCCAGGACCCTGGGACCATGATGTGACCTGAAGGCAGATGCTTAACTAACTGGGCCACCCAGGCACCCCTCAAGGTTGCTTTTGAAAAATACACATTTTATTTTATTTTATTTTATTATTATTTTTTTTAAAGATTTTATTTATTTGTCAGAGAGAGAGAGAGAGAGAGCACAGGCAGACAGAGTGGTAGAGGGAGAAGCAGGCTCCCTGCGGAGCAAGGAGCCCGACGCGGGACCCGATCCCAGGACCCTGGGATCATGACCTGAGCCGAAGGCAGCTGCTCAACCAACTGAGCCACCCAGGCGTCCCTGAAAAATACACATTTTAAAAAGGAGTGAGAAGGATATAGGTTTGTGAGGGGTAGGATACTGGATTCCAAGAAGGGTCAGAAAAAGACACCTGGGGGTCGCCTGGGTGGCTCAGTGGGTTAAAGCCTCTGCCTTCAGCTCAGGTCATGATCCCAGGGTCCTGGGATTGAGCCCCACATCGGGCTCTCTGCTCAGCAGGGAGCCTGCTTCCTCCTCTCTCTGCCTGCTTCTCTCTGATCTCCCATCTGTCAAATAAATAAATAAAATCTTAAAAAAAAAAAAAAAATCACCTGGGTAGGCAGTGCTGACAATGGGAGATTGGTTACATACGTACAATGGTGGGGAGTCACCTGGTAAGTTAATATACTGGAAGTTAATAGATGCTAGCAGAGAACAGAGTTACAAATAGGGGAAAGGAAAAAAACCAGAAAGAACACAGCAGTGGTGAGGTATTCATAGACTAAATAAATAGCTTACAATGTAAGTAAATATAGAGACCAGTGTATATGTAGGGAATACATATTTCTCTAGCTCAGCCCACAAAGAGGGCTTCACTCTCTAATAAAAGGAACCAGGGCTCCTTGGAGAAATGGATGATTCCAGGGCTGGCAAAGTACAAGATAAGCCTGGAACGTTTTGTTGTTTGTTGCAGAAAGAAGAAAATGCTCAAAGAACAATGGGGGCACATCAGAAGTACACAAATGCCACTAGCCAAATCTAGAACAATGGGAGCATCAAAATATATGATAGTCTGGATTTAAACTCACTGAATATAATAATTCATGAATCCATACTAATAAATGAATCAAAAGTTAGGTGAAGAAGGTGATAACATACTAATTACAGAAGGAGAATATACATACTATAGCATAAATGAAAGCTTACATTGCCACTAAGGAGACAGTTTGAGGGACTATGCAAAACTGCAGTAAAGGGCCACTTGAACATAGAAGCTCTTTCAATCTGTTGTCCTAGCTACAGGAATGGCCAGCATTTCCCAGCCATAGCTGATTTAGAACCCATTTCACGGTAATGTATAATCTCACAAATACCTTTATAAAATGGTGGCATTGTATTTGTTGTATATAATCTGATTATTTCAAACATCTCATTAAAATTTCAAACATATGACAAAGCTGAAAATTTATGGTGAACATCCCTAAACTCATTACTCAGATTTTAGTGAATGGTTAGTAATGGGTTCATCAGTGTTACCAGAGAAAGGAGGAATTACCCAGAGAAATAGCTCCAGAATTCTGCTTAAAGGATGCTTGACTCTGTTGCTAAATATTAAGCTGCAAATGAATAGGGCAAAACTCTGTGTAGCCAGTTAATGAACTACTGGGTACCTATAAACTGAATAATTTCCAAAGTTAACAGAAGGCTGGGAGCTGTTTGAATTTTGACCAACTAATGTGGGAAATTCCTATTGAACTTGAACACCTGGAGCATTGAACTTGAACTCCAGAAGAGGGCGCATCAGCAGCAGGGGTAAAGTTAGCCCTAGAAAGAGGCTGCTCAAGATGGGCTATACCCTGGGACGCCTGGGTGGCTCAGTGGGTTAAAGCCTCTGCCTTTGGCTCGGGTCATGGTCCCAGGGTCCTGGGATCGAGCCCCACATCGGGCTCTCCGCTCAGCGGGGAGCCTGCTTCCTTCTCTCTCTTTCTGCCTGCCTCTCTGCCTACCTGTGATCTCTGTCTGTCAAATAAATAAATTAATTTAAAAAAAAAATCTAAAAAAAAAAAAAAAAAAGATGGGCTATACCCTAACTTAAAAAGGAGCCTTGAAAGGATCAAGCTGATTCACAAAATACCTGATTGCCTGCCAGAACGAAGTCCAAGGTGTTTTAAAAGAAGTCAACAAAATCTAGCCTTCAATGTAAATTTCACAAAACCAAGCATTAACTAAAAAATCTCTTGACATGCAAAAGAAAGGAGGCAAATGTGACCATAAGGAAAATAGTCAATAAAGACAGACACATGATGATGAGATGATAAAATAGTAGACAAGGACTTTGAAAGCACTATTAAAAATATGCTCAAGGATTTAATGGAAATGAACATAATGAGAGAAGTGGAAAACATAAAATGAGTCAAAATTTTTGGAGCTTAAAAGTACAATCTCTGAGGGATCCTGGTGGCTCAAGTCAGTTAAGTGTCTGACTCTTGGTTTCGGCTCAGGTCATGATCTCAGGGTTGTGAGACTGAGCTCCAGATGGGTTCCTCGCTCAGCGCCAAGTCTACTTAAAATTCTCTCCCTTGGGGCGCCTGGGTGGCTCAGTGAGTTAAGCCTCTGCCTTCGCCAGCTCAGGTCATAGTCTCAGGGTCCTGGGATCAAGCCCTGCATCAGACTCTGCTCAGCAGGGAGCCTGCTTTCCCCTCTCTCTGCCTGCCTCTCTGCCTACTTGTGACCTCTATCAAATAAATAAAATCTTAAAAAAAAAAAAAAATTCTCTCTCTTTCCCTCTCTCCCCCTTCACCTTGCCCCTAACTCAAGTGTTCTCTCTCTCTCAAAAAACAAACAAACAAAAAAACCCCAATATCTGAAATTTAAAATTCACTTAAGACTGGAAAAGATTACACACTGAAGAAGAAAAAGAATAGGTATACTTGTATGTTCTTGAAGACACAGCAGCAGAAACTATAAAAACTTGAAACATAAGAGAAAAACACTAAAAATAGATGAAAAAAGAAAAGGTGAGCTGTGAGATAATATCAAATTGGCCCAGAAAAGAGGGGAGGGGTGGTTGAAGGGAAGAGAGAAAAAAATTTTTTTTTACCAAAATTACCTTTTTTTTTTTTTTTTTTTTTTTTTTAGATTTTTTTTTTTTGACAGAGAGAGAGATCACAAGTAGGCAGAGAGGCAGGCAGAGAGAGAGGGGGAGGAAGCAGGCTCCCTGCGGGGCAGAGAGCCCGACTCGGGGCTCGATCCCAGGACTCTGGGATCATGACCTGAGCCGAAGGCAGAGGCTTTAACCCACTGAGCCACCCAGGCGCCCCCCAAAATTACTTTTTTTAAAAAAGTTTTATTTATTCATTTGAGAGAGCATGCATAGAGGGAGAATGAGAAGGAGGCTTCCTGCCGAGCAGGGAGCCCACTGTAGGGAATATGACCTGATCCAAAGGCAGATGCTTAACGACTAAGCCACCCAGGTGCCCTGAGATTCTTTTTTTTTTTTTTAAAGATTTTATTTATTTATTTGACAGACAGAGATCACAAGTAGGCAGAGAGAAGGGGAAGCAGGCTCCCTGCTGAGCAGAGAGCCCAATGTGGGGCTTGATCCAAGGACCCTGGGATCATGACCGGAGCCGAAGGCAGAGGCTTTAACCCACTGAGCCACCCAGGTGCCCCGTGCCCTGAGATTCTTAATGATAGAGAACAAACTGAGGGTTCTTGTAGGGGAGGTAGGTGGGTGATGGGCTAGATGGATGATGGGCATTAAGAAAAGCACCTGCTGTGATGAGCACTGGGCATTATATATGTAAGTGATGAATCACTAAATTCTACTCCTGAAGCCAATATTACATTATATGTGTATATTTTATATATATATATAATATAAATAAGAACTTGAAAGAAACAAGGGGTGCCTGGGTGGCTCAGCTGTTAAATATCTGCCTTTGGCTCAGTCAGGATTCCAGGGTCCTAGGATCAAGGCCCAGATAGGGATCCCTGCTCAGTGGAGAGCCTGCTTCTCCTCTCCCTCTGCTGCTCCCCCCTGCTTGTGCTCTCTCTCTGACAAATAAATAAATAAAATCTTAAAAAAAAAAAAAGAAAAGAAATGGGTAAATAAAATAGATATTTAATTTTAAAAAATTTATTTAAAAGGTAGTTAGCAATAGGGGAACCTGGGTGGCTCAGTGGGTTAAGCCTCTGCCTTCGGCTCAGGTCATGGTTCTCAGGGTCCTGGGATCGAGCCCGGCATCGGGCTCTCTGCTCAGCAGGGAGCCTGCTTCCCCCTCTCTCTCTGCCTGCCTCTCTGCCTACTTGTGATCTCTCTCTGTCAAATAGATGAATACAGTCTTAAAAAAAAAAAAAGTAGTTAGCAATAAAAAGAACACATTAAGTAGGAAGAAAGAAATTATAAAGAAATCTATGAAATAGAAAAGAAAGGAGAAAACCAACAAAACCACAAACTTTCTTTGTAGAGTTCAATAAAATAAACCTCTAGAGTAGGCTGATAAAAGTACCCAAGAGAGGGGTTCCTGGGTGGCTCAGTCATTAAGTGTCTGCCTTCAGCTCAGGTCATGATACCAGGGTTCTGGGATTGAGCCCCACATCCCACTCTCTGCTCAGCGGGAGCCTGCTTCTCCCTCTCCCTCCGCTGTTCTCCTGGCTTGTGCATGCTTGTGTGCCTGTGCGTTCTCTCTCTCTCTGTCAAATAAATAAATAAAATCTTAAAAAAAAAAAAAAAGGTACCCAAGAGGGAAGACACAAATTAGCAATATCAGTGATGAGAGAGGGGACATTACTATAGATTATACAAATCAGGTCAGTAGCTCTTTCTCTGTAAAGATTCAGATAGCAAATACTTTTGGATTGTGGGGCCTATGATCTCTAGAGCAACTATTCATCTCTGTTGTTGTAGTAGTAAAGGAACCACAGTAAATGAAAAGTGTGGCTGTGTAAAAATAAAGCAGTATTTCAGAAATGGGCTGGAGGCTAAATTTGGCCTGTGCTGTAGTTTGACACCCCTTGCCTAAACACCAAAAGGAAGAAATGTGCCCGCTTACATGAAATGAACAAATTCTTTGAAAGTCTCAAGTTGTTAAAACTTACAAGAACTAGAAAATCCAAACAGCCCTATATCAGGGTTTCTCAAATTTTAGCAGTCTTGACATTTTGGGCTAGAAAATTCTTTATGGTGGGGGATAGGATTTGCAACAGTATTCCTGGCTTCAACCCACTAGATGCCAGAAGCACCACCTAGTTCTAATAATCCCAAATATCTCCATAGGTTACCAAGTGTCCCTTGGGGAAGGGGGCATCATCTCTGGTTGAAAATCACTGCCCTGTATTAATGAAAGACATTGAATTCATAATTAAAAACCTTCCCTTCCTCCTCACCCTGTACTCTCCACCCCTGCAAAATAAAAACAAAAACAAAAAACACCCAAACACCCAACTCCAGGCCCCGAAGATTTCACGGCTGAATTCACAAGAATTTCAGAAAGAGGGGTGCCTGGCTGGCTCAGTCGGAAGAGCATGTGACTCTTGATCCTGAGATTGTGAGTTTGAGCCACATGTTGGGTGGAGAGATTACTTAAGTAAATAAAACTAAAATAATAATAATAATGGTTATTACTATTATTATTTAAAGAAGAAAGAATACCAATTCTATAAAAATTCTTTCAGAAAATAGAAGTGAAGGGATACTTCCCAAACTCATTTTTATGAGTTCAGCATTACCCCGACATCAAAATCAAAGATATTACAGAAAGAGAAAATTCAGATCAATATCTTCCATGAACACAGATGCAAGAATGTAACAATATATAAAAAGAAGAATACATCATGAATTTGTACTTTTTTTTTTTTACAGGAATGCAAAGTTGGTTCATCATTTGAAAACCAGTCAATATAATTTAACATATTAACATATTAACAATAAAGCAGAAAAAACATATGATCAACTCAATAAATGCAGGAAAAGCATTAGAAGAAAGTCAACAACCATTCATGGTTTTTAAAAAAATCTTAGCAAATTAGGAAAGAAGGCAACTTTCTCAATCTAGTAAAGGACACCTGTTGTAAAAAAAAAAAACAAAAAACTATAGTTAACATCATATATAATGATGAACTACTGAATGGTTTCCCCCCAAAGAATGGGCACAAAAGTCAGTCTACTAAAAAAAAAAAAAGTCAGTCTACTATTACCCCCTGTATTCAACAGTCTACTGTAAATTATAAACAGTAAAATAATCCAAAAGAAAAAAAAGGAATTCAGACTGGAAAGAAGTAAAAGTGTCTTTATAGAAGACATAACCTCGTGCATAGAAAAGGTGAAAATATTTCCAGAAAAGTTACCAAAACATAATTTAGCTTAGCAGGGTCTCAGGATATAAGATCAATAGACAAAAATCAATCATATTTTAATGGCATTTTCTTGAAAAATGAACAAAGTAAGCCTGTCACTTCAAGGAAAACAATTGATAGTACTAGTTGCCAGAGATAAAAATTGAGCTTTCAAGTAAAATTAGGATTTGGAGGGGTGCCTGGCTGGCTCAGTTGGTAGTGTGTGCAACTCTTGACCTCAGGATTGTGGGTTTGAGCCCCATATTGGGCATAGCGATTATTTAAAATAAATAAATAAAACAAATTAGGATTTTGAAAAACTTGCACCCATTACTGTGAACTTAACAGCTTTCTAATATTTCAAGACTTTTCTTTTCTGATGAGATTAGTAGTGATATTAACAAATGTGGTTTTTGATATTGTATAACGAAATGTGAAAACATATGGGAGATAAGCAGGACTCAGTGAACTTGGTAATTTCCAAATAACCACTGTATGATGTGACAGAATCAAGCTTGGGTAAAAGATTCATTCTAACTACAAGACAGATCAATGGATCTCTGTAACAGAGTATGAAAAGTCCTTTGATATGGTTTCAGATTCCACACTGCCACTAACTTTTAAGAAAACTACCATATGTTAAATTTTGACATAGCATCTAAGAATATTCAGTTATCTACCTAGGCTATTAAAATATTCCTCTTGGGGGCGCCTCGGTGGCTCAGTGGGTTAAGCCTCTGCCTTTGGCTCAGGTCATGGTCTCAGGGTCCTGGGATCGAGCCCCACATCGGGCTCTCTGCTCAGTGGAGAGCCTGCTTCCCTTTCTCTCTCTCTCTGCCTGCCTCTCTGCCTACTTGTGATCTCTGTCTGTCAAATAACTAAATAAAATCTTAAAAAAAAAAAAATAAAATAAAATAAAATATTCCTCTTGGGGCGCCTGGTTGGCTCAGTGGGAAGAGTGTGTAACTCTTGATCTCAGGGTAATGAGTTCAAGCCCTATGTTGGGTGAAGAGATTTCTAAACACAAATAAAAACTTAAAAAAAATACCCCTCTCTTTTCTATCTATCTATCTGTGTGAGGCTGGATTTTTTACATATACTTCCACTAGAACAACAATGAGAATCTAACTTTCTATTAAGCCAGACATTAATTTGCCAGAGATTTGTAAAATAATGAATCTGTAACTCTTCTGACTAAACTTCTTTTAGAAAACTCTATTTTTCGGGGCGCCTGGGTGGCTCAGTGGGTTAAGCCGCTGCCTTCGGCTCAGGTCATGATCTCAGGGTCCTGGGATCGAGTCCCACATCGTGCTCTCTGCTCAGCAAGAAGCCTGCTTCCTCCTCTCTCTCTCTCTCTGCCTGCCTCTCCGTCTACTTGTGATCTCTCTCTGTCAAATTAATAAATAAAAAAATCTTAAAAAAAAAAAAGAATTCTTTAGAAAACTCTATTTTTCATAAAGACATCTATATTAACATACAATGGATTTACTATTGTTATTTTTAATGAATATTAAAATTTTTTTGCTTTCATTTCTAATCTGGCAAATATTGATAGACGAAACAAATAAAAATTAATAATTCTTAATTTTTAAGAATGTAAAAGGGGGGGTGTCTGGGTGGGTCAGTTGGTTAAGCGTCTGCCTTGGTCTCAGGTCGTGATCCCAGGCATAGGGCTCCCTACTCAGTGAGGAGTCTGCTTCTCCCTCTCCCTTGGCCCCTCCACCTCCTACCCGCTCATGCTCTCTCTCTCTCTCAAGTAAATTAAAATCTTGGAAAAAAATTTTTTTTTAAAGAGTGTAAAGGCGTCCCAAGACCAAAATTTTGAGAATGATTGATATAGTCCAACCCTCTCTCTCTTGATCCCTTATTTTATAGATGGGCAAACTGAGGAGGCTGGGGGTTGGGAGGGGTCCTTCACAGGGAATGGTGATTGTGGTCCTGACACTCCATATTTGGTATAAACCTTTGAGAACAGGTATTCTGGGACACCTCCTGTTTAGTGTATTCGAGCTGTTCCCTGGATCCTAATCTGGATTTAAATATCATGAGCAGTTCTTTTTTTCATTTCCTTTTCTTCCCTCTTTCCTTTCTTTTCTTTTTTTTCTTTCTTCCTCTCTTTCTCTTTCTTTTTTCTTTCTTTCTCTCTTTCTCTTTATTTCCATCTTTATTTCGGTGCGAAAAGGTGTTTTTATTATAGCATGGGGATAGGACTGGTGGGGAGAAAGAACTGCCACGAACTTTTTTAAAAAAAGCCTTTTCTCTATGCATGTATCTCCCTCCATCTTACAACTGCTAGGTCCCTGTAACAAACTTCTCATCTTTCACTCACTCGTTCATTCAATCAATATTTACTGAGACCCAAATATGTGCCATCCAGAGTCCTAGGTGCTGATAATTCAACAATGAATAAACGAAATCCTTAATTTTTAAAATCTTATATTCTAGTAAGGGGAAAAACAGTAAGAAAAGTTGTCCAGAACTTGTAAATGGGCAGAAGAGAATTATTGGGGGCTCCTTCACCACAGTGCTAAGGTACACCTTTTATAGATTTTATATTGACCAGGCTACTGCAGAACTTTGTAGGGGTAAAGGTAAACTTGTAGAAAACCAATGGCAATGCAAATGATTCCTAGCCATGGTAATGTAATTGAATTTTGATCAGTAGAGATGGAACTGATTTCTATGTCATAGAAGCAATAATCCCAAACATCACAGTTTATTACTTAATAAGATATTAATGTTTTTGCAACTATTAGCAAATTCATTTCAGTATTCCTTTGGCTGATAACCTAAATCTCTGAAACTCAAAGTTTCATTTGAACAAGTCTTACCATCTAACTGGTTCCCTCATTATTTATGATAATAACGGAGGAACAGTTTATTATGATGAATAAAATCTTTGGCAATGTGTTCATTTTATATTTGTATAAGAATTATGTTTCAAATCTTTTGAAAATTATAGTTTAGCAGACTGTGTGAAAAAATACATATAATAAAAAAGCAGGTTAAGAGGACAGCTGTTTACTGGTGGTGTAGCATGTACTAGTTTAAATGCATGGGGCCAATCAATCAAGAAGTCCTGTAATTCTCTCTGAATTGTAAGTGGAATCAATCCTTTTCTATCTTCACTGGCACTACACTAATCCAGAACTTCTCTCATCTGATCTCCCTGACCTAATCCTATTTACTCCAATCATCTACTGTCAGATGGTTTTTCTTTTTTTAGTGATAAACACAACATTCTATTTGTGATATTTAAGGTTTCGGTAACTACTCCTGTAAATGTGGAAATAAAGGTGTATGTTTTTCACTGGAACTTTACAACTCACATTAAGAATAATACAGTTTGAGGGGCGCCTGGGAGGCTCAGTAGTTCAGCGTCTCTCTTAAGCTCAGGTCATGATTCCAGGGTCCTGCTCAAGACCTTCCCGCGTGGCAGGAAGCCTGCTTTCTTCCTCTCCCACTCTCCCTGCTTGTGTTCCCTCTCTCGCTATTTCTCTCCCTGTCAAATAAATAAATCTTTTTTTAAAAAAGATTTTATTTATTTATTTGAGAGAGAGAGAGCACAAGGGAGAGGGCCAGAGGGAGAAGCAGACTCCCCGATGAGCAGGGAGCCCAATGCGGGATTCCATCCCAGGACTCCAGGATCATGACCTGAGCCAAAAAGGCAGTCGCTTAACCAACTGAGCCACCCAGGTGCCCCCAAATAAATAAAATCTCAAAAAAAAAAAAAAAGAGTAATACAGTTTGAGCAAAGGTTAAACATTCCCTCATTCATATGTAGCTTTGACATTTCACAATCCATAAAATACTGGAAAAGCTCAAGTGCTACAAGGGTTCTTCACTACTTCTCATTTTCTATGGCACAGAAGAGATTGCTGTCTTAAAATTCACACTTGGCTTCATCACTCCTGTAACTCCAGTAAAAATGTACCCAAATTTCCTGCCTTCTGAAAGCGGTATGACTCTTTGATGAGTTTGAGATAGTGGCTGATTACTTTTGAATATTTAAGCTCCACTGGCTGACAGCTCGCATCTGTACTTCTGACTCAGTACCTAGAGATCAGAGGTCCCCACGACCCCCTCCTTGGGCTCTAGCAACTTGCTGGAGGAGCTTATAGATCTCAGGAGACCCATTTCTCACTAGATCACTGGTTTATTATTAACGGATATAACTTAGGGCAGTCGGATGGAAGAGATGCACAGTGCAAGGTACAGATAGGGAAAGGACACGGGGCTTCCATGCTCTTTCCCAGCCCTTCCGTATATTCACCAACCGGTAACTTCCCAGATGATCATTTAAAAAAAAAAAAACAAAACACCTATTTGATCATATCCTTCCCTTCTAATTGGCTCCCTATGGTGGAGTCAACTTTTGTGGCGCCTACAGCTTACACAATTCGAGGGCCCTCTTTAAGAAAAAATACAATATCGGGGCGCCTGGGTGGCTCAGTGGGTTGGGCCGCTGCCTTCGGCTCGGGTCATGATCTCAGGGTCCTGGGATCGAGTCCCGCGTAGGGCTCTCTGCTCGGCAGGGAGCCTGCTTCCCCCTCTCTCTCTCTCTGTCTACTTGTGATCTCTCTCTGTCAAATAAACAAATAAATAAAATCTTTAAAAAAAAAATACAATATTAAGGACAGGGCCTTGGAAGGCGCATTGCAAATGACAGGTTCTGAAACTTCAAGCTTAGTTAGCTTCTCTATAAATCCGCCTCAGCCCACAAATCTGTCCTCGTTTTTCTCCACCTTAGACTCTTTCTCCGTGCAACTTCAGGTTGGAAGGTCCTTCCCGCCCCTTTTTGCCTGGCTAACTCTTTCAATACTCAACTGCCAGCTCCTAGTCCTCTCCTATCCCCCAACTGGATTAGAGGCCTTTACGGAGTCTCTCCCCATGCTCCAGGCATCCAGGCAGAGCCATCTTTCTTTTTCTTTCTTTCTTTCTTTCTTTCTTTTCTTCCTTTTAAAGATTTTATTTATTTGACAGACAGAGATCACAAGTAGGCAGAGAGGAAAGCAGAGAGAGAGGAGGAAGCAGGCTCCCCGCCAAGCAGAGAGCCCGATGTGGGACTCGATTCCAGGACTCTGGGATCATGACCTGAGCTGAAGGCAGAGGCTTTAACCCTCTGAGCCACCCAGGCGCCCCCCCTTTTTTAAAGATTTTTATTTATTTATTTGACAGACAGAGATCACAAGTAGGCAGAGAGGCAGGCAGAGAGAGAGGAGGAAGTAGGCTCCCTGCTGAGCAGAGAGCCCGATGCGGGGCTCGATCCCTGAGCCTGAGCCGAAGGCAGAGGCTTTAACCCACTGAGCCACCCAGGCGCCCCCAGAGGCATCTCTTTCTGTGCCAGCGGTTGCTCTTTCCCAACACCCACAGATTCCTGGCGGGGCGGGGTTTGCACCTGTTTTACAAAGGTGGGCTGAGTCCCGGAAGAGAGACCGCCGCAGTTCCCTCCTCTTTTCTTCCGGATTGGCGCCACCATCTCTCCGGAACCCGCGAGTCCGGCCGTCGCGGTTCCGGTCGGAATTACTCTGCAGCGCACGCTGATATGGCTGCGCTGGTTGTGAGAAGCGCTCGGGACGTGCTGAAGCGTGCACACCTCGCGACCATCCCGCGGAGACATCGACATAAGAAGAAATGGGTAAGGTCCGGCCGTTGGCCCAGGAGGGAACAGCGACAGCGGCCTTTTGCCGGGAAACTTGGTCAGCCTCGCACTTCCATCCCTCGGACTGGTTCGTAACTCCGGCGCCGCTGGAACGCCTTCGGCCTCTTTTCCCCGCCCCTCAGGGGGCGTCACTAGGCCCCTCCCTTTCACGTCTGTCACGTTTTCGCTTCTATCCGCCCTTTTGTTTCGTCACAAGGCTTGGGTGGTTGCTCGCGTAATGTCTGAGCCCTCCCGACTCCGCCCCTCTAAGTTACGTCATCACCACCGCCCACATTCTTTCAGTTATGTCACCGCCCCTTGTTCCCCGGCTCTCGGTTACCTTCCCCTTGGCCCCCACTACCCCTTCCACTTGCCCTCCTCCCTCTCCTCTCCCTCTCCCCTCCCTCCCTACCCCGTTCCCCTCTATCTCCCTCCCTCCATGACCTCTTCTCCGCCTTTCCTCTTAGAACTTTCAGCCCGGCCGCCCTCACCTCTCGAAAAATGTTTTAGCGACAGCCCCTACCTTGCTGGGTCTCCGCCGCCCTCCGGGAAAGGATTCAACCCCATCCTCACTCTCGAGCTGCCTCTCGCACCCAGGAAAGGTTACAGTGATCACCCTGACCACGCTCCTGGCCTTTCCCCAAACCCAGGCAAAGCGTGCAGCGACTCCCCTCTCCCCCTGGACTCTTCCAGCTTCTCCAGAGACCCATTCTGTGGCCTCACCTGTAGGCCTGGAATTTCTTCCCTAATCGCCACGCCCCCCTCCCTACCCCGACTGATTCCCTCCCCACCCCCACCGCCTCCCTCCCCACCTCCACAGCCTCCCCTGCGCCCCAGGAGATGTTCTTTTGAACCCTGTTCTCCACTCCTTGGAAGGCCTTTCTGCCGCGAGCCTATCCTCTCGTGTTCGCCCCCTTCGAGCCCTTGTTTTGATCGGTTCAGCCTTCTGGGGTCACCCCCTGTTCGTCCACGGAGCCCTTATTGCAGCTGGATCAGTCCCCCGAGAATACCGCGTCCCTGTCCCCGAAGCCCTTGCATTGACCAGCAGACTTACCTCTGTTATTGTGGTGGATACCCTTCAGCCCTGGTAACTAGCCCGGGGACTTCCCCTTCTCTTGCTCATCGGCGGGTGAGAACCAGTCCCGTGACTTCTCCTATGCTCCCTCATGGGCCTTTGGAAACTGGCCACATGATTTCATCTTCCATTACTCCTGGGTCCCAGGGAACTTGCCGCATCACTTCACCTACTCTTACTCATAGGCCCCTGGGAACTGCCCTTGTTATTTCACCTCCTCTTGCTCACCAGGCGGTGGAAATTAGATCTGTAGTTTCCCCACCCCTTTCTCACAGGGTTTTGGAAACTGGGCCCGTGATCTCCTCTCTGCTCTGTCCCTGGTCTTCAGGCAGAAGTTATAATGACCCTCCACCTTCCCCAACATCTTCCCCACTCACTGACAGCTTTTGCCATAGCCTCCTTAAGCCTCCAGACCCTTGTGAACCTAAACCACAGCTTGACCTGCCCCTTGGGAAAAATTGCTGTGGCTCCCCACTTTCTTCTCAGGCAGGCACATCTGGCTCTCCCAGCTCACCTCAGGAGGGCTCTTTTCACTATTCCCATATTTCTCAAGAGACCCACATACCTGCCCCTGGGAGCCCGTGTTGTGCCCTCCGCCTGCCTGCTCAGAGTACTTGTTCTCCTTGCTCACCTCAGTCCCAGGCTCCCGTGAAGCCTTGCTTTGAGTCCATTTTCACCTGGGAGACTGGTGGGAACTCTTGCCTCTTTGTAGAGCCAGGCACCGCGATTTCTTGTCCTCCCTGCCCTAAGGAACCGCCTCTTTCCCTGTCCTCTCATTGTCCTTATTCTGTCTTCTCCTTCCCTTCACCCCTGAGCAACCAGTTTATATCTCCACCCCAGTCACCCCCCCGCAGAAGCGATAATGAACCCCTTCTTCCTACCCCAGCTGGCCCACAAGTGAAGTCCCCCAAATCCACAGAGTTAAAACAGCCACGTGCTCTCCACAGATGTCGCTCCCTGATCATCCCTCTCCAGCACACTACTCTTGACTTCCCCAGACCCCCTAAGGCCTGTGCCTCTCCTCCACCTCCCTCCCACCCTTCTGGTCCTTCTTGTACAGTGACATCCTTTACCACTTGCTCAAATCCCTGCCCTAAAGAACTTCCCCAAGGAACTCCCTTACCTACTGTGATCCCTAGAACTCTTAAACCTGTTCTCCCCACTTGTCTTCCCCTTCGCCTTCCTTTTTGTCCCGTCCCACCCAGTAGTTGCGTTCAGAGCACCTCCTGCAGACTTCCTGTAGGACCCCCGTGTAGTACCCATATATATTCCGTGGTTCCTCCGACCTCTGATCCTTGCCCACTCCTTGGTCCCCCTCAGTGTCATAAACTAACCATGGTGCCCCCCTGTGGCACCTTTAGCGCTCCCAGGGGCCCACCCCAACCTCATCGCCAGCCTGTGCCACCTCCCTGTTCCACCCACATCTATTCTTTTATCCCATTGCGAACACCCTTTGATCCTCAAAGTTTACCCATTGCCCCCCAAGCCCGGGGCCATCCTATGGCCTGTGATAATATGCCCTGTGGCCTCCATGTCTACTCTGTGGCTCCTCGAGGCTGCTGCAAAGAGCCCCCCAAGGTTCCCTATAGCTGTCCTTTGCCTTCGACGAAGACTTCCAGCTGTAGCACTGATCTCAGCTGTAGTTCAGCTATTGTTATCAGTGAGTGCCAGAGTAGTGACAACCAGAGCAAAAATACCCACCAAGGCAGAAATCGGAGCCAGGCTGAGAATACCCACCACACCAGAAGAAGTCGAAGTCAAAGCAAGAGTCTCCGTCCTCAAAGAAGTCAGAGCCGGAACGGGAGTCCCACTAGCAAGAGAAGTCGGAGCCCGAGCAGTAGTCCCCACCAAAGCCCAAGTCAGGATAAGAGCGAGGGTCTTCAGTGTAGTGGAAATCAGGGCCAGAGTGAGAGTTCTCAACGGAGCAAAGGCCAGGGCATGGGCAAGAGTACCCTCCATGACAAAAGTCAGAGTGGAAATAAGAGTCCTCGCCACGGCAAAAGGCGGGGCCGCAGCAAAAGTCCCCACCAGAGCAGGAGCCGGAGCAAGAGTCCTCGCCCTGCCAAAAGTCATGGTCGGAACAAGAGTCCCCGCCGCAACAAGAAATGAGGGCCAAGGAAGATTTCTGCCCAAACCAAAATGCGGGCCAGAGCGAAATGAACAGACAGTAATAGGACTAGCCCAAGAGGACTAGTAATAGCCCAAGTGAGGGTCCCGGCTGTGGCAACGTGGACAGAACTGAAGACCCCTCAGACGACGTCTTCATTTTCCTTTTAATCTGTGTTTATGCTCTGCAAGCCCAAATCCCGTCTCTCTCTGCTCCCCCCATAGAAGTCCCCATTTTGGTTTACACCACAAGGTTTCTAGGAGTTCTCCTTGTCCCACCTTCCTAGGCTCTAGGAACTCTCCCCAAATGACCCTCAACCCTGTGATTCTCAGCATTATGGTGTCAGTCACCTCATGACCTTAGGTAAGTTACCTTTCTCTCTCCATCAAATGTGGAAGGTTGGTATCTTTTGTATCCCACTGAGCTGTCTGCCTTTTTTGGAGCTCACATAAGCTAGGAGACAAGAAAGTGCTTTAGAGGATGGAAACGGCTGTTCAGAAAGAAAGCATCTTTTGTTTTTAAGGCTGAGGCTTCCCCCAAGGCCTTCATAGTTTCTTCCAGCCTTCTGTAGGCTCTTTTCAAGAGTCCTCTCCTGAGCTCCCATTCTCTTTAGTTCTTACTCCCAGGCCTCAAGGATTCCCCCTTTCTTGGTGACCCACCCGCATATGCCGTTGTGAGAGCTGCAGCTTGCTTTCTCACAGCCTGAGATAGAAAGGCCTGCTCCCTAATACTTTTCTCTTTCATACTTCTTTTCTGGACGGCAGAGGCAGGACGCAAACACAGGAGTGGGCAGTGGCTGGATCCGTGTTTGCTGCAGGGCTCTGAGCTATTGGTGAGGTCAGGTGGTAGGGGAGAGGCAAGTCTGGAAGATCAATAAGCCCGTTCTTTTTCTTTCAGGCTGCCACAGAGCCCAAATTTCCTGCCACTCAACTGGCTCTGCAGAATTTTGACATGACCTACAGCGTGCAATTTGGTGATCTCTGGCCATCCATCCGGGTCAGTCTCCTTTCAGAGCAGAAGTACGGCGCACTGGTCAATAACTTTGCCGCCTGGGATCATGTGAGTGATGAGCTGGAGCAACTGAGGGCCAGGGACTTTGTGAAGGAAGCCATCTCCCACGGGGAGCTGGAGCCTCAGGGTGACCAAACTCCAACTCCAGCCTCTGGGGCCTACAGCCCGAACCTTCGATGCTTCACTTTTGCCAGAGGGGATGTCAGTCGGTTCCCTCCCGCCAGGTAGGATCTGGGGCTGTCCTGAGTGTGCTGGAAGTCGACAGAAAGAGACCCAGCTCTTGTCCTGTTTCCTAAGGATCATAATATTGCTGATATTTATTGAGTGCTTATATATGCTAGGTGTTTCTCTAAGTGTTGTATGTGCATTATCTCCTTTTGTTCTGCCAGCAGCCCTCTGAGGTAGGTAATAATATTTCTCTTTTCCATTTGAGGAGACAGGTGCAGAGAAGTTAAGGCACTTGCTTGCTTTAGGTCCCTGAGATAGCAGGTTGGTACAGCTCGTGCTTAGACCTAGGCAGTTTGACCCCAGAACCTGCTCTGCTGCACCCTATGGAAGACAGCCATCTCTAACTTGCACACTTACTGTACCCTCTGCAGTTAAAATCTGTATTTTTTTACAACTGCCTTCTCATTTTGCCCTCATAGCCACCCATCCAGGTGAGGACAAGTAACCTCCTGATACAAGACAATGAGTGAGACTTACCTAGGGACACAAAAGTTAGTTCCAGAGGGGTTGGTAGTGAGGGGACTTCTGGTCTTCTTATCCAGTGCTCAGCTGGAGCAGTTTGTCTTCCTAGTGAGGAAGACAACAATTAAGAAATTATTTATAATTGTGATAAGTGCTCCAAAGAAAAAGTACAAGATGCTATGAAGTTTTATAATTAGGAGCTCTAACCCAGTCTTTTCTGAGGAAATGAAATTTAAGCTAAGACCTGAGAATGAGTAGGAATTAAAGCTTGTGGCATGGGGATGGGGATGGGAGGCTATAGAAGCTGGCAAAAGGGGGCGCCTGGGTGGCTCAGCGGGTTAAAGCCTCTGCCTTTGGCTCAGGTCATGATTCCAGGGTCCTGGGATTGAGCCCCACATCGGGCTCTCTGCTCAGCAGGGAGCCTGCTTCCCCACCCCACTCTGCCTGCCTCTCTGCTTACTGGTGATCTCTGTCTGTCAAATAAATAAATAAAATCTTTAAAAAAAAAAAAAAAAAAAGAAGCTGGCAAAAGCCAGGCTTTGTAGGTCTTTTAGGCCATTTGGGATTTTGGACTTTTTCTCTAAAAGAAAGGAGGAGCCATGAAAAGTTTTAAGCTGGGGAATGACATACTCAGATTTGGATTTTTAAAATTCTGGCTGCTGTGTGGAAAACTGATTGGAGAGGGGCAAGTCCGTGTATGACATATGAAATGGGGATGTAAATTAGGAAGCTTTTGCAATGGTTCTAGCTACTGGCTTGAGGGAAGGTTGCATGCTTAGGAAAACTAGGAGGTA
The DNA here is from genome assembly GCF_002288905.1 of Enhydra lutris kenyoni. NCBI lineage: Eukaryota > Metazoa > Chordata > Mammalia > Carnivora > Mustelidae > Enhydra > Enhydra lutris. Next base: position 16,392,543 of record NW_019154093.1, read on the forward strand.
AGGGTAGAAGAGTATGTGGTGGGGGGGCATGTGTGGGAATCTTGAATGCTAGGAACCTACAGGTTGGGAGAAGGGGAATTTTTAAAATTATTATTAACATATAATGAATTATTTATCTCAGGGGTACAGGTCTGTAATTCATCAGTCTTACACAATTTACAGTGCTCACCATAGCACATACCCTCCCCAGTATCCATCACCCAGCCACCACACCCCTCCCACCACCCTCCCCTCCAGCAACCCTCAGTTTGTTTCCTGCAATTAAGAGTCTATTGTGGTCTGTCTCCCTCTCTGGTTTCTTCCCATTTCATTTTTTCCTCTCTTCCCCCATGATCCTCTGCTTCTTTTCTCAAATTTCACAAATCAGTGAGATCGTGTGATGATTGTCTTTCTCTGATTGATTTATTTTGCTCAGCGTAGTTCCATTCATGTCATTGCAAATGACAAGATTTCAATTTTTTGATGACTGCATAATATTCCATTGTATATATATACACCATATCTTCTGTATCCATTCGTCTGTTGATGGACATCTAGGCTCTTTCCATAGTTTGGCTGTTGTGGACATTGCCGCTATAAACTTTGGGGTGCACATGCCTGGGAGAAGGGGATTTTGATGGCCCAGGGTTGCTTCTAAATGGTTGGACTTTCCAGGGCTGGATGGCTTCAGACCATGTACCCTATAGTCCATGTTGTGGTAAATTGCCAAGATATGTTCTAGAGAACCACTGGAAAGGGTTTCTGAGTAGGGGAAAGGCAATAATGTACAATGATTATAAGCATAGGCTTTGGAGTCAGGAAAACCTAGATTTGGAATTTGCCTTCATCATTTAATAGACATATAGCTTTGGATAACTGACTCTTGGTTTCCTTACTGGAAACTCATCTGGAAAATAATGGTACCGATACTGTAGCTCATATTTTGGCTACTGTTCTAAGCACTTAACTTCTATTAATTCCTTTAAACCTCACAATAATCCTATCTGGTAGGCACCCTTTTTTTTTTTTTTTTTAAGATTTTATTTATTTGACAGAGATCACGAGTAGGCAAAGAGGCAGGCAGAGAGAGAGGAGGAAGCAGGCTCCCCACTGAACAGAGAGCCCAATGTGGGGCTCGATCCCCACATCCGCAGGACCCTGGGATTATGATCTGAGCTGAAGGCAGAGGCTTTAACCCACTGAGCCACCCAGGCGCCCCTGGTAGGCACTCTTATTACAGATGAAGACATTGCTGCATAGAGAAGTTGAATAATTTGCTGAAGACACACAGTTGTTGAGCAGCTGGGCTGGATTTGAGATCCAGATGGTCTGGCTCTGGAATCTGTGTTCTTCTGCCTCACAGGTTCCTAGTGAGGACTAAGTTAAGTGATGGATCTGAGACACTAGTACAGCACCTACAGTATAGCACTCACAAACAGTACCTCTTTTTTTTTTTTTTTTTTAAGATTTTATTTATTTATTTGACAGAGAGAGATCACAAGCAGGCAGAGAGGCAGGTAGAGAGAGAGGAGGAAGCAGGCTCCCTGCTGAGCAGAGAGCCCGATGCGGGGCTCGATCCCAGGACCCCGAGATCATGACCTGAGCCGAAGGCAGCGGCTTAACCCACTGAGCCACCCAGGTGCCCCCAAACAGTACCTCTTGTTGCTGATATTCTTCTCATCAAAGTTATGCTTCAGGAAGATCATGTTAGTATATTGGGGTGGGAGGGAGATAGATTGGGGCAGGATTGGAGATCAGTTCGGAGGCATCAGTTTTAGGCAGAACTATGGACACAGCACCTGTGGTTTACCAAGTTGCCTGAGGTGCTTGGCTTCTACTCAGAGGTTTGGGTTTCCTTCTTGTCTTGATAGGTTCTGTATAAATCAAGGGAATCCCAATCTCTCAGGAGGTCAAAGATGTATTTAGGGAGTCCAGGAATTTCCTGAGTTTTTCTGAAAAAGTGTTATGCCCCCCCCCCGCCCCCCGTTTTTGGAAAGAGGGACTTTAGCTTTCAGCGGATTTCAAAATTGTCTGTGAACCAAAAAAAGGTTGAGTGATGCTTCCAAAAGGAAGGAACTGATAAGAATGGGTTTCTTAGACCTGTGCTAGTGTGACAGGAATTTTGTGCTTTTTTCAGATTTCTTATCATTCTCCTCCATGAGGCATGAGGCACACAGTTTCAGGGACAATCCAAGTGTGATTTGACTTCTAAAATATCCCACCATAGTCTGAGCTTACTTGTGAAGGTGTCACAACCTCAAGCCTGGGGACTGTAGCTCTTATAGTGGACCCTCAGTGGTGCTATGTCTCTTGTCTTGTTGCATTTTTCTCCCAGAGCCTTCCTGTCAGGGCAGGTTTCTGTCTCCTTGGATCTGTCTCCAGTGGCTGAGCTGTGTCTCAGGCAGGAGAGTGGCTTATGACAAACGGCCTGGGAGTGAGGAGTTCTGTGACCATTAGGTTGCTATCTGTTGTCCCTCTGTCTCTACTCATATGGTTCCTGCCTGTCTTCATGCGTTGGACTCTTATCACAGCCTTCTCACTGGTGTCTATTTCTAATTTGTTCTTTCTAGCCTGCCTAGCTTTCTAAAACTCTATTCAGATGATCATGTCCCTTTCTTTACAGACTTTGGTAACTGCCTGCCCGTTACAGTCCAGACTCCTTAAAATAGGGTTTAAGGCTTTTTATAACCTGGCCTCTATCTGTTTTTCAACTTCAATCTCTTTCACCTTGTATTTCTACTACACCAGATTTCTCATTGTTTTTGAAAGGAGCTATGAGTTTGCCTCTTTCCATGCCTTTGCTTGTTCTTCTTTCTGCTCTTGGATTGCTCTTGTTTCTTCCTCCCTTCCTCCCTTCTTCCCCTTCCTTTACCTAATGAGGGCCTATTTCTTCATCAGGCCTGACTCAGGTAACTGTGAGAGGCACAATTGATGGCCTTCTTCTCTAAACCCACGAAGCATTTTGTGTCTTAATATGTGATCCAATAAGACTGAGTTCCTCCTATATGCCAGGTGGCGTTTCATGTGCTGGGGTTATTACAGTGAACAAAGTCTCTGCCTTCATTCTAAAGAGGGAGAGGGAGGAGAGTGCACACACTTACACACACACACACACACACACACACACATCTGTACATGTAAAGTGAATAACAAGTGCTTCAAAGAAAAGTACTATCACATAGAGAGATAGGAGGTGATGGGAGTAAGGGGTACTGTTTTTAGATAGAGTAGTCAGGGAATGCCAGTGCCTCTCTGATGAGATAATTTTGTGGAGAGAACTTTGAGGAGAGACTGAAAAAAATGAGGAATCAAATCAGGGCTGTTTGGGAAGAGTTTTGCGGGCAGAAAGTAGAGCAGCTATAAAAGCCTTAGACTGCAGTGTGCCTGGCTTAATTAAGGCAGGGCAAGATGGCTAGCTTGGCTGGATTGGAGTGAATTGATCCATGGGTTGGTTTTTGTTTTTGTTTTGTTTTTTTTTAAGATTTTATTTTTAAGTGATCTCTGCACCCAGTGTGGGGCTCAAACCGACAACCCCGGAAGCACCTCGGTTGCTGAGTTGGTTGGGCCACTGGCTCTTGGCTTCTTGGGGTCCTGGCATTGGGTCCCACATCTGGCTCCGCACTCAGCACCAGTCAGCTTGTCCCTCTCCCTCCCACCTTGCTTCTCCCCCACACACCCTAACGCATGCACTCTCTCTATTTCTCTCAAATAAATAAAATCCTTAAAACAACAAAAAACTCCACAACCCTGAGATCAAGAGTTGCATGCTCTACTGACTGAGCCAGCCAGACACCCCTCGATCTGTGTTTTCAGTGTCCCTCTGGCTGCAGTGGGGATGAATGAGTGAGGTAGTGGGTCTGAGAAATGAATTTTTGCGGAGTAGAACTCAGTAGTCCCCAAGGGCATGAACTTGGTGGCCTTGACTTCCACTGGGTCTCCTGACTTGGTATTAGACTCTCAGGTGGTCTCCTCTCTTCTAGGCTTGGCAGCCTGGGTGTCATGGACTACTATCTGATGGATGCTGCTTCCTTGCTGCCTGTCCTGGCCCTTGGCCTACAGCCCGGCGACACTGTGCTTGACCTATGTGCAGCGCCCGGGGGAAAGACACTAGCACTGCTTCAGACTGGCTGTTGCCGTAAGTCAGAGGGCTGGTGCCTTGGGGTGGGAGGGGTCCCTACCTCACCCAGCCAGGGACCTCCCGAATAGGCTGGGCTCTATGGTCCCAGGGTCAAAGAGGGTATAGTGCTCGCTTGCTAAGGTGGTGTATTTTTGTTTGCAGTTTTCTCCTCTTTTCCTCTGTCAGTTGGCCAAGAAAGGTTGCTGAGCCGAGCAAGGTCTCTGAAGGCAGATTCAAGCAGGGCCCTGATCAATCTACACATGACACCTTCATTCCTCTGTATCTGTTTACTTTCGTCTCTAAGATTAAGTTCATTTCCTTCATCTGTCAACGAAAGCAGTAAGATCTGGCTTCAGGCTCCCTTTATAGCTTTAGGTCATTCTTCCCCAGACTTTATGTGCTCCAGCCACATTCTGCTACTCCGTGTTATTTGAGTCAGCCTCCATCTTTTGTTCATGTTCCATTTTCTGTCTAGAATACCCTCCACCCTATCCCAGCTAGCCTGCCTGTAGCCTTTGAGCTTTCAAGCCTCGGCTCAAGTGTGCCACCTCCTGAAAGTCTTCTCTCCTGACCTCTGCAAAGTGATGCCTGTCTCTGTATGCTCCCGTGCGGTGGGTGCTAACAGTGTTAGCACTGTTAGCCTTGTATCAGAGCTTTACCTGGTATGCATCTTCTCCCTCTTCAAGAATGAACTCCTTGGCGACAGGCCCAAGTCTTATTCATCTCATACTGCAGCTCCCGGCCCAGGCCATGTGCACTGGAAGTGTTCATTTCAGCTATCTACTGGCTGACAACCCACCTTTATTTATTTATTTTTTTAAAAAGACTTATTTATTTATTTATTTATTTATTTGACAGACAGAGATCACAAGTAGGCAGAGAGGCAGGCAGAGAGAGAGGGGGAAGCAGGCTCCCCACTGAGCAGAGAGCCCGGTGTGGGGCTCAATCCCAGGACCCTGAGATCATGGCCTGAGCTGAAGGCAGAGGCTTAACCCACTCAGCCACCCAGGCACCCTGACATCCCACCTTTAAAAAGATGGTGTTTTTTCCATGGAGACCTGAGAAATATCCAGACGGGGGCTGTTGTTTTTCCACTCATGCTGGAGGTCAGCCAGGCTCCTCTTGCCTTATGCCCTAGCTTTTTTTGGGGTGCTCACCCCTTCTCTTCCAGTTCTTGTCAGTCAACTTGCACAGTTTGGGTTGGCTTCCAGCCTCATGGTCAGCCCTGTGGGTGATTGCAAGGTACCACATTTGATCTTACCTTCTGGAAGTGCAGAGGGAGAGGAGAAATAGTGTTGATATTGTTTAATGAGTCCAGTGCAGGAGGTTCCAGCCTCTGTGCCAGGCTGTGCTGATCTGCCTGAGTGCTGCGGGAATCCGTGAGAAAGGGGATGAGTAAGGTGGGGTTACTTGGAAGAGGAGGAACTTGCACTAAGAGGAAGGAGAAGGGCTGAGGAGAAGTCATTGAGAGTTGCTCTTCTAAGGTGTACTAAATTACCAACACCTTGCTCCCATCCCAACTCCTTATCAAAGGGAGTCATTCATCCCGGTGGAAGAAGGAAACTTGGAGTTTCTCTAGTTTAGCCCTCCTATTTTAGGGAAGGGGAAGTTGAGTCCTGAGGAGAGTAAATAATTTAACTTTTATCCGAGTTGGAGATAGAGCCAGAACTGGAACCCAGCTTTTCTGTTCTCCGTTCATGTCCTTCTGCAAATTCCTCCTGAGCAGAGAATCCAATTTTTACTTCTTTAAGTGCCCTCAAAAATTGAGACTCTATGTCTTTGTGGGAACACGAAGCTCATTCATGGTAGTGATCGCTCCCATAAGGTATAAGGTATGCACTCTAGTTTTTCACCATTGTTTCTGACTTTCCCTTTCACTTCTTGACTCTGAGGCCAGGTATCAGTCACCATTTATCATCAAGCTTGCGGTAATGTTTTTTCTTACAGGAGAGCCAAGAGCAAATTGAACTATTTCTTGAACTTTGTGTTTGTCACAAAAGGGAAAGTGAAAGATAGATGGTGAATCAGTTAGGATTAGGTTTGGTCATATACAATAGAAAATGACTGGCTTAAAGAAGAAAAGTTTTTCTCTCTTGTATAAGAGAGCTGGGACATAGGCAATCCAGGACTGGTATGGAGTCTCCACAATCATCAGGGACTTGGGCTCCCTCTTTCTTTTTGCAGCCTATTTTATTTCTGGCTTCCCTTCTCAGGATTGCCTCATGGTCCAGGATGGCTGCTAGAACTCCAGTTATCACATTCAGATTCAAGGCAGGAAGAAAAGATGTGGTAAAAGGGGCACACCAAATAGTGTTAGCTTCTTTTAAACATCTTCCCATAAGTCCCACACCATAATTATGCCTACAACTCATTGACCGAAACTTAGTCCTAACTTAGTTATAGAAGGAGGCTGAGAAATAGGGCACATTGCTCCCCTTTCCCTCAGATAAAATTGGGAGTTCTATTACTAAGGAATGAGGAAAATAAATTTTGGTAAATGTGTAGTATCTGCCCAAGATGAAGAGAGAGACAGATTTCAGAAAAGCAGGAGAGGGCATACTTATTTAGAAATATTCATACTTCGTCTGCTTTATTTATTTATTTACATATCCTTTCTGGCCTGGGTTTGTGATTACCTTTGCAGCTCCTACTCAAGAGTGTCTAGTACTGTGCCGTATACATAATAAATATTTCTACTCCACTTGCCTCTGCCTCTGGGGTCTGCATTGATTGACTATGCCCAAGAATTGGTCTGACTCTCCATTAGCACCATTGCTGGTAGGATGTTTTGTTGGGGCATGGCCTTGGAGTTTCTTTATTCTCACAGGTATAAACTATCCCTACTACCCACAACCACTTAAAGATTCAGTGCAATCCCTATCAAGGTTCCAATGACATTTTTTCCAGAATTAGAAAAAACAATGCTGAAATTTATATTCCCACAGGCAATCTCGCTGCCAATGATCTGTCCACTTCTCGAACAGGCAGACTTCAGAGGGTCCTTCACAGCTATGTGCCTCAAGATATCAGGGATAGAAATCGAGTTCGAGTCACCTCATGGGATGGCAGGAAGTGGGGAGAACTGGAGGGGGACACCTATGATCGGGTGAGTGATTCCTGACCAGACATCCATCTGGCCAAATCTGGTCTCCCCATTCCAGCTCCAGACCCTCAGCAGGTAGGGTCCAGCCCTCCATATTTGAGGATGGAGAGCCATTTCTGGACCTGGCCCGCTCTCCATGGGTGATTGGGAGAACACAGCTATCTGCACAATTGTTGGTAATATCTTCATTAGAGATAATTAGCAGGAAAGAGGTTGAACCTGACTGAGTGGGAAAAGAGATAGTAGACTCTCAACTCACTTGGTTGCTCAGAAACTCTGATTAAAATGAGTATGAATAAGCTAATTTATTTTTGAATATTAATATAGCACATGGTGCAAAATTCAGAAGGTATAAAAGGGTATTTAGTGAGAGGTATCCTTCACTTTTACTCCTGTCTCAGGGCCTTCTCCTTCCTCTCCCCACAGATGACCATTGTTTATATTTTCTTCTGTATCCTTTAAGATGTATCCTTTGTGGATACACAAATACAAATGTGTGTGGTTCTTTTTTTTTTTTTTTAGTCTTTGTATGCATGTATGCATGTGAGCAGGGCAGGGGGCAGAGGGAGAGAGAGAATCTCAAGCAGATTTCACACTCAGCCTGGAACCTGATGCAGGGCTCATTCTCAGGACCTTGAGATCATGGCCTGAGCCAAAATCAAAAGTCGGATGCCCAACCGACTGAGCCACCCAGGTGCCCCAATTTGTGTGTATTTTCGAAAAAAGGAGTGGTGGTATATTATTCTCACTGTTTGGTCTTTGTAGTTTTTTCATTTAATAATGTACCCTGGGGGCGCCTGGGTGGCTCAGTGGGTTAAGCCTCTGCCTTCGGCTCAGGTCATGATCTCAGGGTCCTGGGATCGAGGCCCGCATCGGGCTCTCTGCTCAGCGGGGAGTCTGCTTCTCCCTCTCTCTCTCTGCCTGCCTCTCTGCCTATTTGTGATTTCTGTCTATTTCAAATAAATAAATAAAATCTTAAAAAAAAATAATGTACCCTGGGGTTCAATCCTTTTCAGTTTTATGCTTTTTAAGTATCATTGCTAGATAAATTTATATGCATATAAGATTGGACAGAGGGTACTAAATCACTCTCTGTGGAGGTTACATCGGCTTCATTTCTACTGGTAATGCGGAAGAGTACCGCGTTCTCAAATCCTGCCACCACTCGTGTTACTAGATGTTTTGGGTTTTGCCAAACTGATAAGCATCTAATTTATATTCTCTTATTATGAATGATGTTGAAAGTCATTTCCTGTTTTAAAGTTATTTGCATTTTCTTTTAATTGGCATATTCTAAAGGTATTTATTAAAACATATACTTCTAAAAATATAAAAAATATATAGCTATTGTCTCTCTGTTATCATGACTCATTGATCTAATCTGTCCGGTTCTCACCATTCTGGTTCAACCACTCTAAGAAATTGAAAGACCGGGGGGAGGAGTCAAGATGGCGGAGAAGTAGCAGGCTGAGACTACTTCAGGTAGCGGGAGATCAGCTA